>NW_025777945.1:0-80941 GCF_021130785.1 Homalodisca vitripennis
GCTAGATCTTGACTCTACCACTCTGCCTGTCTTTACAGAGGTTTTCCATCCGTCTTGAGAACTTATCGACAGATAATTTGACAACAAGGTCAATCTTCTCTCCAGAAATTTGAGTAGTAGCCTGTATGCCAAACCTACGATACACGTAACATCTCACCTGATACAGCTAGATCTTGACTCTACCACTCTGCCTGTCTTTACAGAGGTTTTCCATCCGTCTTGAGAACTTATCGACAGATAATTTGACAACAAGGTCAATCTTCTCTCCAGAAATTTGAGTAGCCTGTATGCCAAACCTACGATACACGTAACATCTCACCTGATACAGCTAGATCTTGACTCTACCACTCTGCCTGTCTTTACAGAGGTTTTCCATCCGTCTTGAGAACTTATTGACAGATAATTTTGACAACAAGACCAAACTTCTCTCCAGAAATGTTCCTTTTACTTATACATTCTCGCATTATTTTTAATAAAAATTTCCCTTTTTTAATTGTTTCTTAACATTCACATACAGTTACCCCTGTATGATCCACTTAAACACTTTTTCTTTAACCTTCATGTGATTTAAAATCTGACCATGCATTGTAAAAAATAAGAACCTCAGCAGCTTAATAAAAAATAATAATAATAATAATAATAATATATATATATATATGAAGACTTGAAATAAATAACGGGCTAAGTGCCAAAAATTACGAAATGGTTTTTTTTAAATATGTTTCTGAATGTAAAGCCCTACATACCTATATAACGGGGTAAGTGCCAAAAATTACGAAATGGTTTTTTTTAAATATGTTTCTGAATGTAAAGCCCTACATACCTATATAACGGGGTAAGTGCCAAAAATTACGAAATGGTTTTTTTTTAAATATGTTTCTGAATGTAAAGCCCTACATACCTATATAACGGAGTAAGTGCCAAAAAATTACGAAATGGTTTTTTTTAAATATGTTTCTGAATGTAAAAGCCCTACATACCTATATAACGGGGGTAAGTGCCAAAAATTACGAAATGGTTTTTTTTAATATGTTTCTGAATGTAAAGCCCTACATACCTATATAACGGGGTAAGTGCCAAAAATTACGAAATGGTTTTTTTTAATATGTTTCTGAATGTAAAGCCCTACATACCTATATAACGGGGTAAGTGCCAAAAATTACGAAATGGTTTTTTTTAATATGTTTCTGAATGTAAAGCCCTACATACCTATATAACGGGGTAAGTGCCAAAAATTACGAAATGGTTTTTTTTAATATGTTTCTGAATGTAAAGCCCTACATACCTATATAACGGGGTAAGTGCCAAAAATTACGAAATGGTTTTTTTTTAATATGTTTCTGAATGTAAAGCCCTACATACCTATATAACGGGGTAAGTGCCAAAAATTACGAAATGGTTTTTTTTTAATATGTTTCTGAATGTAAAGCCCTACATACCTATATAACGGGGTAAGTGCCAAATCCATTGGAAGTAGTTTTAAAAAAATCCGATAGACTGCGCCATGGGCTATGTGCCACCCGCCTAACCTATATAACGGGGTAAGTGCCAAATCCATTGGAAGTAGTTTTAAAAAAAATCCGATAGACTGCGCCATGGGCTATGTGCCACCCGCCTAACCTATATAACGGGGTAAGTGCCAAATCCATTGGAAGTAGTTTTAAAAAAATCCGATAGACTGCGCCATGGGCTATGTGCCACCCGCCTAACCTATATAACGGGGTAAGTGCCAAATCCATTGGAAGTAGTTTTAAAAAAATCCGATAGACTGCGCCATGGGCTATGTGCCACCCGCCTAACCTATATGACGGGCTAAGTGCCACTTCCAGTTTTAGTCAGCTTGCTGTTGTTTATTTACAAGGGCTAAAGTGAACTGTTTGAGGTTATGTTAGTGTTTTTTCTATTGTAATAATAGTTGATCATTATAACTGTTACTATGGAGAACGTATTTGAAGAACATCATGTTCAAAAGAAAAACAGGAAGAAAGGAGAAAGTACAATCCAGCAGGAGATGAAATTACGGAAGAAGTAAAGGATTGGCATACCATAACTAAGAAGAAACAAATTGTTAGTGCTAAGGAAGAACCTAGTACTAGGGTAAGTGTTTTTTTAATTGATTAATAGTTATTAAGGATAATAATATCATCGCTGTCGTGTATCAAAACTTTTTAAATCAAAAGGCATGGGTTTCAATACCATAGGAAATACGAAATGAACACAGGTTAGAAATAGTTACGAAATTTTGAAGGCTTGAAATATAGGGCTAAGTGGCTGACACTCAGTAATGTCAGCTACTAACATAGGTTTTATTTTACAGGCAATTTTCAAATGTAAGAACGAGTGTAAGACGATCAGTTCTGATTGGAAGTTGAAGCTCTTTACTGATTTTTACAACTTGGAGGATAATGTCAAACAAAACAACCTTCTCATGGGACTTCTAATTCTCATACCAGTAAAAAGAAGGCGACATGGTAACTACACAAATGAGAAGGACAGTAGAAGGCAATGCACTATTTGCTTTACTCTACCAAATGAAGGAGGTGGTGTGTTCAGTGTTTGTAAACAAACTTTTTTGGATACATTCTCCATAAACAAGAGGCGAGTTGAAACATTAGTGAGTGCGAAAAAATTGGGCATGACCTCATACACTGAAAAAGAGGTAATAAATTGAAAACAAGGAAATTCTCTCAAGAACATGAAATGCTTGTTGTTGGGCACATAAACACTTTCCCACGTGATGAGAGCCATTACACAAGGAATAAAAGTTCGAGGAAATATCTTAGCCAAGATCTAAGGATAAATAGAATGTATCTTGCATTTAAAGAACTCCCACACTGACTCTCCGATAACTTATCGTTACTTATATTAGTACTTTCAAGAATCATTTCCCAGACTTATCCTTCCGTCTTCCAAGAACAGACACATGCGACACATGTGATATTTTGAAAGCCCAGAGACAGGGCAGCCCTGGAAACAGAGAGTTACAATTTAAAATTGAAAATCATCATAGGAAAGCTGCAAAAGCTTTATCTGTAATGAAAGACGATTTAACCAACTAAAAAGATTTTAATCATAGATCTTGCACTGTATCTATGGATCTTCAGCAGGTGCTGTCACTGCCATGTTTAACACACAACAAAATGTATTATTCACGACAGTTATCCTGCTATAATTTATGTATTCATGTGGGTGACTCCAATACAGAAAATATGTTTTTATGGAATGAGTCAATAACAGGCAGAGGAAGTAACGAAATTGCTTCTTGTTTTTTGAAGTCCTTAAATAATGGAATAACCAACAAAAAGGTTCTCAATGTGTGGAGTGATAATTGTTTTGGACAAAACAAGAACAAAATGTTATTGTTCTTGTGGTACTATCTTATCTCTACAGAACAGTTTCATGAAATTAATCAAAAGTTCTTGGTACCGGGGCACTCTTTTATGAGCTGTGACAGGGGACTTTGCGCTCATTGAAAAAAGGAAGCGTGTTGAAAAATGCGAAACACCAATGGATTTGGTTAGTTTGATATTGAATGCAAACAGGCAAAACCCATATACAGTCACACTAATGGCTCCTGAAGATTTCTTTGACTTTAAATCCGCTGCTGAAAACACTTTGGATACTAAAAAGTTAGAAATACCCAAGGTACACTGGATTGAAGTATCTAAAGGCAACGTGAAAGTAAAAACAAGGAGGACATTGAATGAAATGGAAGCATGGAAAGAATGTAATGTGCTGAAGAAAAATGTGGAAATGGGACAAATTAAGGACAAGCTTTTCAACTTGAGTTGTAAGAACAGATTAACAGAAGATAAGAAAAAAGATTTGCGTCAATTATTACCATTTATTAAAAATGAAAGCAAGATATTCTATGAAGAAATTTAGCAAATGTAATCAATGGCACATAGCCCATTAAATAGGTTTATGACATGGCACATAGCCCATTAAATAGGTTTATGACTTGGCACTTAGCCCATGTTACACATTTGTATTTTTTAACTCTTAAATGATTCTAGATACATGTCTGATTTTTAGGTATATTGTGTATCTTGTACCCATGTAACTATAATAAAATTATAATCTCAATACTGTACGTAGTTATTTCACCCAACAGAAAAACTTGATTATCTCAAAACTTTGTTTTTTGGCACTTAGCCCGTTATTTATTTCAAGTCTTCATATATATTCTTTTATATTTATTTCATTATTTGTAGGAGCTGTAGAATAACTATGTGCTATAGCGGCAATACAAAATATTAGAAGGCAATATAATGTAACATCGCGTCTTAGCTTGGGGGTAAGTTGCCGAGTAAATAGTAAGTATCTCAATATACTGTTATATAAGAAGATGGAAGGTAATTTGTGGTTACACTATGTCTTAGCTATGTGGCAAAATTGTCATGAGGCTAAATAATGTGTATGCGACTGGATTCTTTTAATAATTTATTTGTTTTTTTATATTTAATCTGTCTAATAAATGTTACACAATGATTATTATTATATAAAAACATTCCTTCATTTTCGTAACACGCACTTTAATGCTGTAAAGCAATCGATATTATTAGCTTTGTATTTATGTATGAGGTATATGATGCTGTATTGTAAGGGGAACAGTGCCAAATGCAGTCTGGGCTTTGCAGTATAGACATGAGTAGAATACATTGTGTTTAATCTGCGCTATCATCTGTATGAGGTAGATATTGCTTCGGTATGAAGTGGATCTTGCTTCTGTACCATAACTTTTTACAGTTGGGGGGAACAATGCCAAATGCAGTCCGGGCTATGCAGTTCAGACATGAGCCGAAAACATTGTGTTTAATCTGCGCTATCCTGTATATGAGTTGGATCTTGCTTTTGTACCATAACTGTTAAAGTTGAGGGGAACAATGCCAAATGCACTCCGGGCTATTTAGTACAGACATGAGTAGAATACATTGTGTTTCATATGCGCTAATTTTCTATATGAGGTGGGTCTTGCTTCTGCATGAAGTGCATCTTGCTTCTGTACCATAACTGTTACAGTTGAGGAGAACAATGCCAAATACAGTCCGGGCTATTTAGTACAGACATGAGTAGAATACATTGTGTTTCATATGCGCTAATTTTCTATATGAGGTGGGTCTTGCTTCTGCATGAAGTGCATCTTGCTTCTGTACCATAACTGTTACAGTTGAGGGGAACAATGCCAAATACAGTCCGGGCTATTTAGTACAGACATGAGTAGAATACATTGTGTTTCATATGCGCTAATTTTCTATATGAGGTGGGTCTTGCTTCTGCATGAAGTGCATCTTGCTTCTGTACCATAACTGTTACAGTTGAGGGAGAACAATGCCAAATACAGTCCGGGCTATTTAGTACAGACATGAGTAGAATACATTGTGTTTCATATGCGCTAATTTTTCTATATGAGGTGGGTCTTGCTTCTGCATGAAGTGCATCTTGCTTCT
The DNA here is from genome assembly GCF_021130785.1 of Homalodisca vitripennis. Taxonomy (NCBI): domain Eukaryota; kingdom Metazoa; phylum Arthropoda; class Insecta; order Hemiptera; family Cicadellidae; genus Homalodisca; species Homalodisca vitripennis. Next base: position 5,451 of record NW_025777945.1, read on the forward strand.
GTACCATAACTGTTACAGTTAAGGGGAACAATGCCAAATACAGTCCGGGCTATTTAGTACAGACATGAGTAGAATACATTGTGTTTCATATGCGCTAATTTTCTATATGAGGTGGGTCTTGCTTCTGCATGAAGTGCATCTTGCTTCTGTACCATAACTGTTACAGTTGAGGGGAACAATGCCAAATACAGTCCGGGCTATTTAGTACAGACATGAGTAGAATACATTGTGTTTCATATGCGCTAATTTTCTATATGAGGTGGGTCTTGCTTCTGCATGAAGTGCATCTTGCTTCTGTACCATAACTGTTACAGTTAAGGGGAACAATGCCAAATACAGTCCGGGCTATTTAGTACAGACATGAGTAGAATACATTGTGTTTCATATGCGCTAATTTTCTATATGAGGTGGGTCTTGCTTCTGCATGAAGTGCATCTTGCTTCTGTACCATAACTGTTACAGTTGAGGGGAACAATGCCAAATACAGTCCGGGCTATTTAGTACAGACATGAGTAGAATACATTGTGTTTCATATGCGCTAATTTTCTATATGAGGTGGGTCTTGCTTCTGCATGAAGTGCATCTTGCTTCTGTACCATAACTGTTACAGTTAAGGGGAACAATGCCAATATACAGTCCGGGCTATTTAGTACAGACATGAGTAGAATACATTGTGTTTCATATGCGCTAATTTTCTATATGAGGTGGGTCTTGCTTCTGCATGAAGTGCATCTTGCTTCTGTACCATAACTGTTACAGTTGAGGGGAACAATGCCAAATACAGTCCGGGCTATTTAGTACAGACATGAGTAGAATACATTGTGTTTCATATGCGCTAATTTTCTATATGAGGTGGGTCTTGCTTCTGCATGAAGTGCATCTTGCTTCTGTACCATAACTGTTACAGTTGAGGAGAACAATGCCAAATACAGTCCGGGCTATTTAGTACAGACATGAGTAGAATACATTGTGTTTCATATGCGCTAATTTTCTATATGAGGTGGGTCTTGCTTCTGCATGAAGTGCATCTTGCTTCTGTACCATAACTGTTACAGTTGAGGGGAACAATGCCAAATACAGTCCGGGCTATTTAGTACAGACATGAGTAGAATACATTGTGTTTCATATGCGCTAATTTTCTATATGAGGTGGGTCTTGCTTCTGCATGAAGTGCATCTTGCTTCTGTACCATAACTGTTACAGTTGAGGAGAACAATGCCAAATACAGTCCGGGCTATTTAGTACAGACATGAGTAGAATACATTGTGTTTCATATGCGCTAATTTTCTATATGAGGTGGGTCTTGCTTCTGCATGAAGTGCATCTTGCTTCTGTACCATAACTGTTACAGTTGAGTAGAACAATGCCAAATACAGTCCGGGCTATTTAGTACAGACATGAGTAAAATACATTGTGTTTCATATGCGCTAATTTTCTATATGAGGTGGGTCTTGCTTCTGCATGAAGTGCATCTTGCTTCTGTACCATAACTGTTACAGTTGAGTAGAACAATGCCAAATACAGTCCGGGCTATTTAGTACAGACATGAGTAGAATACATTGTGTTTCATATGCGCTAATTTTCTATATGAGGTGGGTCTTGCTTCTGCATGAAGTGCATCTTGCTTCTGTACCATAAACTGTTACAGTTGAGGAGAACAATGCCAAATACAGTCCGGGCTATTTAGTACAGACATGAGTAGAATACATTGTGTTTCATATGCGCTAATTTTCTATATGAGGTGGGTCTTGCTTCTGCATGAAGTGCATCTTGCTTCTGTACCATAACTGTTACAGTTGAGGAGAACAATGCCAAATACAGTCCGGGCTATTTAGTACAGACAAGAGTAGAATACATTGTGTTTCATATGCGCTAATTTTCTATATGAGGTGGGTCTTGCTTCTGCATGAAGTGCATCTTGCTTCTGTACCATAACTGTTACAGTTGAGGAGAACAATGCCAAATACAGTCCGGGCTATTTAGTACAGACATGAGTAGAATACATTGTGTTTTCATATGCGCTAATTTTCTATATGAGGTGGGTCTTGCTTCTGCATGAAGTGCATCTTGCTTCTGTACCATAACTGTTACAGTTGAGTAGAACAATGCCAAATACAGTCCGGGCTATTTAGTACAGACATGAGTAGAATACATTGTGTTTCATATGCGCTAATTTTCTATATGAGGTGGGTCTTGCTTCTGCATGAAGTGCATCTTGCTTCTGTACCATAACTGTTACAGTTGAGGAGAACAATGCCAAATACAGTCCGGGCTATTTAGTACAGACATGAGTAGAATACATTGTGTTTCATATGCGCTAATTTTCTATATGAGGTGGGTCTTGCTTCTGCATGAAGTGCATCTTGCTTCTGTACCATAACTGTTACAGTTGAGGAGAAACAATGCCAAATACAGTCCGGGCTATTTAGTACAGACATGAGTAGAATACATTGTGTTTCATATGCGCTAATTTTCTATATGAGGTGGGTCTTGCTTCTGCATGAAGTGCATCTTGCTTCTGTACCATAACTGTTACAGTTGAGGAGAACAATGCCAAATACAGTCCGGGCTATTTAGTACAGACATGAGTAGAATACATTGTGTTTCATATGCGCTAATTTTCTATATGATGTGGGTCTTGCTTCTGCATGAAGTGCATCTTGCTTCTGTACCATAACTGTTACAGTTGAGGGGAACAGTGCCAAATAGAGTTCGGCCTATGCAGTGTAGATATGAGCAGAATACATTGTGTTTAATCTGCGTTATCCTCTGTATGAGGCTCGCCTTCTTTTTTCAAGTCTGAAAATACAATGTCTTCATCAGCAGACTTATATCAAAATATTGTCGGGAATACACTGTCTATTACCTTACAGCCTCAAGGATGGATCAGAAATATATACAATTCAAGCATAATCAAGTATCTAAAAGCCTCAAGGCCATATTGAAATACGTTTGTTTCTTTAGTAACCGTTTCCCGGATTGTAAGCATTCGCTTTACTATAAGCAATTCAACTCTATTCTTCCGTAAGTTGGTAATATTACCAGGATTCACTTTGGTTGGTTTATACCAGTTGAAGCCTCTACTGGGCACAGCAAAAACCGATGTGTCACCTTAATCTGGGCAACCTTATGGATGTACAGGAGCGGCACACCACTAACCGCAAACGTCGAGATTCTGGGGTTCATGGGCAATTCAATAGGTATAGTCGACTGTGGGAGCTCCCCTTCTTCTGGGAAGACATGACTTTGAGATGTAGTGCCCTAACTCTTCCTCATGGATCTCGATAGAAGGCGGGCCCCTACTCCCTAACCCATCTTGAATATCCTGTTCACTACGGAAACAGCGCAAAGATTATCACAGGACTAAGTGCAATTTATAAGCTTCTTGTCCTAACAGAACAAAAAAGTTGCTAGTATACATCATTATAGGTAATGTCAAATACTTATTTTATTGTCGTTATAAATTATATTAAAACCCCTATATTATATACTGTAAATGTCTAATTTGGTTAATTCCATGCTACAACTAGTATTCAATCGTATACTCCAAGTAATATCAATTTATCTAAACTGGATGTCAAGGTTTGACATTCTTGTTAACTTTAAAAAAATAAGCAACTATTAAATATGACACTATTTACGTTCGTATATAGCTGTTTTTCGTGTTTCTTGCTTCTTATATAATAAACTTATACGTTACGATAACTAAAAACTTTAAATTTAAATTACACAGCCAGAATATTTAAAGTGTTCCAATCTCGTCTTGATTATAGGTACTCATACTTTTGTGTTAGCTAATGATGTCCTAAGGTTTCTTTTTCAAGCGTGGAAATATACGATTTAAATATGAATTAAAGACCACAATCAACGGTTTAAAGGGTTGGTCACTCCATCAGATTTTTTCTATTGGCCACTTTAGTTGCCTGATACTCCTTAAATGTAATGTGAATTAAATTCCATTCTCGGACCGACCATCTTATTTATTTTGGCAACTGTCGTGGTAGAAGTCTGTTAATGCTTTAAAACCGTCCAGCAATATCTGATTATATCGATCGTCTTCCTCGCAAAAAACATTAAGTTGCTAATGGATGAGAAGTAAAATACAGAATAAAAGAATCTCCTTAGTTGGAACAGGCCGGATTGTAAGCAAATATATCGAGTGTGACTGAAATTTGAAACCCAATACGAAGGACGTGACCCAACGCTTTAATGTAGTTGGCCATACAGACGTACTGAACAGAGTATTAACTGGCATTTATCACAGCTAAGTTCTCATTGTACTTTAATGATTACGGGACGCTTGATTGCTGATTAAACTAATAAAAGTTATCTAGACAATAGAAGTATTGAGACGAGAAATAATTGCCTTCAATAAACCGTAAGTTAATATTATATACTACATAACTTCCTATGTAATGATTACGGGACACTTAATAGGGGATTATACTATTCTAAGTTATCTTTTGAAGCTAGAACTACTCTTCAGAGTGTAAAACTACATTTCTCTACTGTAATATAAGTGCAACAAATAAGACATGAGCTATAAAGTTTCTACAACAGTTATACATGACCTATTGTCCTGTTGATACGTTCTGCTATTGAAAGTTAAATCTACAACCTGCGTAATATGCCACTGAGACAACCAATATTTATACTTACCTGTTCATTCTTTTATTCCTGGATACACCTCAAGCCTAATAGCAAGTTTAACTGAGTTAAATATACTATTTTTAGTTATTGTAAACAAAGATTTTATTGTTTTCACCAAGGTGGTTAATAAAAGAAAATGGTTTGCAACTTATTTGCTCGTGTTTGAAAATAAAAATCGAATTGTTTTATAAGTGGCCAGCAAAATTAATTTAAACAATCAATAAACACAAAGTCTGGATTCAACATGGTTAGGTGGAATGTATAATTATGTAGGAAGTTTTATATAAACAGCTTGTTGCATTTAATATTTGGCTTAAAAATAGACAACCCAATCGCCATTAAATTAATACTACGTGTGAGTATTGCTTCGAAGGTGATAGGTGTTGTTGCAAAATTTACCTTAAACCCCAGCGCCCCCCCTTCTTCAGCCTGAAACCCCAGCGCCCCCTTTCTTTAGCGTGAAAACCCAAGCACCCCCTTTATTCAGCGTGAAACCCCAGCGCCCCTTTCTTCAGCCTGAAACCCCAGCGCCCCATTCTTTAGCCTGAATCCCAGCGCCCCCTTTCTTCAGCGTGAAACCCCAGCGCCCCTTTCTTCAGCCTGAAACCCCAGCGCCCCCATTCTTTAGCCTGAATCCCAGCGCCCCCTTTCTTCAGCCTGAAACCTCAGCGCCCCCTTTCTTCAGCCTGAAACCCCAGCGCACCCCTTGTCCAGCCCGAAACCCCAGCGCCCACTTTCTTCAGCCGAAACCCCAGCGCCCCCATTCTTCATTCTGAATCCCAGCGCCCCCTTTCTTCAGCCTGAAACCCCAGCGCCCCTTTCTACAGCCTGAAACCCCAGCGCCCTCTTCTTCAGCCTGAAACTTCAGCGCCCCATTTCTTCAGCCTGAAACCCCAGTCCCCCCTTCTTCAGATTACAATCGCAGCAGCCGAGTCAGCTTACTCCTGTTGCCCGTCTCCCTTCGCACGTCCCTGGACTATTATATTGTACAGTTTATTTAATTTTCGAATGTACGAAGTAAATACTTTCCAGAACTGGAAGACACAAAACGGGGGTTTACGAACACTTGCCCTCCCAGGCAGGTATTCGGTTCGTCAACAAGTTGCCAGATCAGTTAAGAAATGACCCAACGCCTAAGGTGTTAAAATCTCGTTTAAGACGCTTTTTAGTGTCGCAAGCATTTTATAGTGCTGACGAGTTTATGGCATTCGATTGGGTGACCGCACAATTAGCAAACTGACTACCGGCGCTGGAAATGGGAATATTGGCTGGATGAATGTGGGAGTGGCTGAAAAATGTGTATGTTTGAATGTGGTTTGAGGCGAAATGAAAGTTTTTAAGTTTTAGATATAAATTTTTAAATATCTTGACTATTGCTATACATGTGATAATGTTCCTGGCAATAAAAAATTGATTTGACTTGAAATATTGAATAAATTAATATATTTTGTCTTAAGCGTCTAGTTTGCACTACTTTAAGCTTTGGTATGACTTCTTAGCAAGTTCTTCTTATTCTAATACTTCGCCTTACAACAATGGAAAAATATAATTCAGAATGGTTCATTATAACTAAGTTCAATATTTTTTAACCATCTTGATAAGTTAATTTACATGCATAGCAGTAGTAGCAGCTATCAGCTATCTCCGTGACACTCCCAGCAGTGTGATTGGCACTCTGGTGAACACGTGATCTGGTATTCTATAACACAAAATACTCGCGTATCTCAGCCGTTTCTACCTTGGCATACACCCTTGCCTACCCAGAGGATACTCTGAGGATCACGATGCAGAAGATAGAGACCCTGATCCACCTGGAAATATGCACCTCTGCCAACACTAAAACTATTGCGTGTCTGAGTAGAATGGCTTACAAGACAACTACTCAACTTTATCACATGTCTAGTGATAATAGCTGGAATATACTATCTCCTTATACAGGCATCCAGTCAGGAACCTGGTAGTTTTGTATACCAAACGTCTGCGTTTAATTGGTTTAACATTATGATCTTGTGTGTAATAATATCAGAGTCTTTGTTCGTCAGTAATAACCTTGAATCTGGATCATCCAAAATCTTCATCTTTGACATTGTGATGATTAACACACTCTAAGGTGGAGTGTAAGCCAGCGCCGGGAGACTCTACATAACATTGTTCAACCGACGTTACGGCATACGGTGGTAGATGTCAAAGGAATTGAAATGAACAAAGTTAAAAAGGCCCATATATCTGTAGTCTAGGGTGTAAACACTATACGCAATTGCCTCTAAAATAAAAGTTCATTTAATACTAAATCTGCTATCTTTAAATAATTAAAACAGATGGCTTTGCGTGTCTTTCTTTAAAATATTAATTGACGATATACGTTATATATTTATTTATTAAGGATTGTCACAAAAACTACTGATAGATTCGCTTAGTCCTACTAATCTTTTGGGCCAAAATTGTTTAATTGGAAATGTATAAAGACAACAAAATTTTGACTCTGACGTACACTTCAAGCTAAGAACAGTTTATTACTAGAACTCACGGCGGGCCGTAAGCGGTATACACGTAACATTTAACATTTCCAAGGTGATTTTACGATCTGGTAGCGAGCGGAGGTAATACGGCGTATGATGTGATGACGTCAGTCAGCTCAAACCGCCAGAATAAACTAATTGGCTTGCTGTTGCCGCTCGCTTCAGAACTGAATAGCATAGAACGACTTGGTTTCGAACATGTCTATGTGGCAGACCACGTACACCATGTAATTGAAATTTGTGCAACAATTCGTCTGTTTTTCCCAAACAAACTGTTTCGTAAACTTTACCGAGAAACTAGATGTATTAAAATGGGGCAATAAATGCTCGGCTGCGTGAATCGCCCTTTGTAAAGATTGGAATGACTTTAGCGGATTTTATAAATGAATTCATTTTTGAAAAGAACACTATTTATTTTCAGTACAATACAATATTTTCAGTATTTCCTGAAAAATTTACTTAGTGTTTTAGTGTTCTGTTTCACGCCACCGCGCCGCGCGCAGTCCTTCCTGACAGTCGCTAGGAACAGAGCGCGTGTAGTATTCCGTTTTGGAAGGGGGGCTGTGCTAAGGGAGAAAGGCACAGTGTTTTAAATTTTTCTGAATTTCTCATAATCTATTAAGTTTAGCTCAAACACATGCAGTAATTATTTAAATAAAATAAGATTGCGTGCAATTGGATCAAATGTTCGGGGTATATTATTCATGATATATATATATATATATATATATATATATATATATATATATATATATATATATATATATATGGAGGAATCTTCTCTTACGTAGTTTAAGATTTTTTACATTATGCCAGTAAGATAATCAATATACCTAAGAGCAAAACGTTTCTGCCTTGAACAACGTTTTATTTTGAAGTTGCTCATCGTCTGAAGATTTATGTTATAGAGTATCTGTAACGAACACTTTTTAATGGAAATATACCCCACACCAGCACGTACTTGGAGCTTAAACTTATTCAAGAATACAGAATGCTTGGTTCAAAAATAATATAAATCGGTAAAGCCGTTTAATGTTTATTTCACCGATTCTCGTAAAAACTATTTTTTCAATCTTAACCAAACGGATTTAGATCAAATTACCTGCAGTAAACTTCCCTCATTATTGGAAAACAGTGATTTAGAACATATTTCAATTAATCTATGGACATCCATACAAAATAAACGGTTTAAATTAAGGACATTTCCCTCGTGTATTTGAGAAAACATAACTTAAAGCCTTAAATTAATAGCAAATAACAGAACAAAGAATATTTAGAGTATGATTTACAAACCGAGGAAGTTAGTGAAATATAGAGCAAATGAATCATTACAGCATCCCACACCAACATTGTGAGGCGGAGATGTCACATGTCTGCTGACCACCAGCTGTTTCCGGTATGACGTGGCTTCCGCCGTCTGCTTGATATACATATCGTCTGGAAACATATAAATGAAATAAAATGTACATATGAATTTTAAATTAGTTCTACTCCATTCAAACAGATTGTCAAGATCATTTTGCAGAATCTGACAATCAGAAATATCGTTTATACCTTTAAATATTTTCAAATCGTCTGCATAAAGTAAAAATTCACAATGTTTAATTGAAGAAGTGATGTTGTTGATAAATATAATAAACAGAAGTGGACCTAAGTTGGAGCCTTGAGGAACTCCAGATCCCGGATGAAATTCAGAAGACAATTTACCCTCATAAGTAACATATTGAACTCTTTTGGACAGATAAGATGAAAACAACTTTATCAATGAAGAAGATAAGCCAAAATAATTAAGTTTTGAAAGTAATGTCAAATGGTCTACTTTGTCAAATGCCTTTTCGAAATCTGTGTATATGACATCGATTTGACCTCCAGAATCTAAAGTTGAAATGCAGAATTCAGAAAAATTGACTAAGTTTGATGTGATGGATCGACCAGGAAAAGAAGCCGTGCTGATGAGGACTAATGAAGCATTTTACATGAGCGAACAATCTGTTGTACAATATGGACTCAAATACTTTAGCAGGTGTTGATAAAATAGATATGGGTCTGTAGTTCTTTATGTCTAATCTTTGTCCTTTTTTGAAAATAGGAGTAACTTTGGCTCGTTTCCAAACGTCAGGAAATTGTGAAGAAGAAATGGAAATATTAAAAATGTGAAGTAAAGGTGAAACCAGTAATTCGGAACAAGCTTTGAAAATATAGGGAGGCAGACCATCCGGCCCCACGGAAGTTTTTGGTTTTAATTTTTGAAGAGCTGAGAGCACCTCGTTGCGGGTGACAGCGGCGAGTGTCATGAGAGGCACGCCGGGCATGACCGGGGAGCGGAGCGCACAGCGCCACAACTCCTCACTGTCTAGCTGACAGTGTTCATACACTGAACCAAAATACCGAGCAAACTTGTCTGTTATCTGGGCGGCCCCCACTACCTCCTCCCCGTCTAAACTCATAACAGCCGGTCTGCCATCTACTACTCTCAAATTATTTATTTCTCGCCAAAAAGATTTAGGATTTAACCTTAAATTGCTTTCAACAATATTAATATGATTTTTAAAACGCTTGCTTAGTGCAAACTTTTATTGTACTTCGTAATTCCTTGTACTCTTCATAAATGCTAGGGATCTTATATTTCAAGTATTTACGTCTCACAATGTTCTTACGCCTAATCAAACTAATTAAATAACGATCAAACCAAGGAGGGTACTTAGAATTCAATTTACGATGAACAGGTACACATTGACAAATAATTCTATTTAAAACTGAATAAAAATAATTAACGGCTTCATTAACACTACACATTTCTAATAAATTACACCAATCAACATCTCTTAGATAATTATACAACATTAAAAAATCTGCTCTTTTAAAGTTAAACAAGTTTGTATTAGGAACTATGTAATTAATGCTCTGAACAGTGGACTTAAAAGTAATACTGAGTGGTGGGTGATATTTATCAACATTGACTACTGGACAACAATCCTGTTCAACAGTTACACCTACTATGTCAGATAAAATCAAATCTAGAGTTTTACCAAGTTCGTTTTTTATATCATTATGCAAAAGTAAATTATACATTTCCATAAAAAATAATAACTGCTTACATATTTCATTACCCAGTTTTAAATCAAAGTTTATTCCAGTAATTGGTAGATTAAAATCTCCAAGGATTAAAAGTTTTTTGTTTTTAAGTGATAGGGAATGAAATTTGTCGAAAAAAGAATTATAATCAGCCAATGGTGAATTGGGAGGAAAGTATGTGCAACATACAATTATTGATGATTTTGTTTAGAAACTCCAACTTTAACAATATGTTTTCTCCAAAATCTTCTAGATCACTAAGTCTCTGAACTTTAATATAATTTGAAACTGCAATTAACACCCCTCCCCCCCTTGTCTTTCCTGTTCGCAGTTGACACCGATCCCGACGGAATACCTGATAGCCGTCGGAGAAAAGTTCTGCGTTATACACTGACTCGTTTAACCAAGTTTCTGTTAAGGCAATTATATTCCAATTGTTGTTCAATATATTTAAACGAAAATCTGTAGTTTTTGACCGTAGCCCCCTTACATTTTGATAATATACATGCAAAATCTTATTTGATCCCATCAATTATTATTTAGAAGTTCTAATACAGGCAAATATATTAACTGTAACAAATAAACACAAAACAAAATAATAAATATTACATGCAATAAATTAACAACAACAACAGTGCTTATTAAATGCGTTTTTTCAAAAAGATCTCAGAATAACAATGTTATTTTTAATTACTCGATAGGAGGCGTTGACCTGGCATACAACAGTTCCATTAAAGACCTAGGCATCACGTTTAATGAAAAATTCTCATTTTCAGATCATGTTATTTCTATCTGTAAATCTTCATTCTCAGTACTGGGTTTCATCCGCAGATCTAGGAATTGCCTAAAAAATACAAATGTAATCAAACTTCTTTACTGCTCCTTAGTAAGGTCTAGGTTAGAGTTCGACTCAGTCATCTGGAATCCACAGTTTGTTTACCTCTCCGAATTAATAGAAAGCGTCCAGAAGAAATTTCTAAGGTTTTTATATTTCAAGGAATTTGGCCATTACACAACAGTAGTTCCATATCTCGAACTGCTGTCAATATTTAATCTTGATTCCCTGGGTAAAAGGCGGCGGGTGGCTATGTTGGTCTGCCTGTATAGGCTGGTGGGTGGCGCAATCGACGACTCAGCTCTGTTATCAAAATTACAGTTCTACGTTCCTAGTCACAATTCACGAAAACGTTTGTTGTTCTCTCCTCGCTACTCTCGTACCAGCCGGGCTGCCAACTCGCCAATCAATGTAATGATTGGTCTTCACAATGCTTTACCGCTAGATGTGGATATTTTTGGTAATTCTCTAAGAATATTTATCAAAAATGTTTCAAATTGCATTGATTAGTGTTTATTGGTGATCTCCGTATTTTTAGTTTTTTAGTTTTGCATGTATAAATTGATTATCAAGTTCTATAAAATATTTCCATTTTGATAGTTTGTATTTTGTCATCTTCTTCGATAAAATCGGTCTTGTTGTTATTTAGTATTTAGAGTATTTTGACTTTAGTTGTTCGTGGTTTTTACTATTTATCTATTATATTGTTCTTGTTATTATTACTATTATTTTTTTAAAAGTTATACTATGTCGTTATGCATATTTATATACTTATGTGCATATAGTATTCTCTCTGTATTTAATTAATTATATAATTTAATGCTGCATTGTAATTGGGAAAAACTGTAATGTAAGCATTATTCTTAATAAACGAATTTGAATTTGAATTTTAATATACTTATTTGCGGTAACAGCTGACGATGTTCAGACAAATCAGTAATTCTTCACACACGTACAACTGTCAACAGTGATAAGCGGGGGAGGTAGAAAGGCCCCAGTCACCCTCAGGCTATGTTGTGTGCACCGCTCTGGTAAACTGTTCTTGGCTGAGTCATTGTTTTATTGCTCTCTCTGTTTTAACTACTAATAGGCGCAGAATGTAGAGAGGCCCCAGTCACCCTCAGGCTATGTTGTGTGCAACGCTCTGGTAACTGCTCTTGGCTGAGTCATTGTTTTATTACTCTCACTGTGCTAACTACTATTAGGCGCAGAATGTAGAGAGGCCCCTGTCACCCTCAAGCTATGTTGTGTGCACCGCTCTGGTAACTGTTCTTGGCTGAGTCATTGTTTTATTGCTCTCTCTGTTTTAACTACTAATAGGCGCAGGGAATGTAGAGAGGCCCCAGTCACCCTCAGGCTATGTTGTGTGCAACGCTCTGGTAACTGCTCTTGGCTGAGTCATTGTTTTATTACTCTCACTGTGCTAACTACTATTAGGCGCAGAATGTAGAGAGGCCCCTGTCACCCTCAAGCTATGTTGTGTGCACCGCTCTGGTAACTGTTCTTGGCTGAGTCATTGTTTTATTGCTCTCTCTGTTTTAACTACTAATAGGCGCAGAATGTAGAGAGGCCCCAGTCACCCTCAGGCTATGTTGTGTGCAACGCTCTGGTAACTGCTCTTGGCTGAGTCATTGTTTTATTGCTCTCACTGTGCTAACTACTAATAGGCGCAGAATGCAGAGAGGCCCCAGTCACCCTCAGGCTATATTGTGTGCACCGCTCTGGTAACTGTTCTTGGCTGAGTCATTGTTTTATTGTTCTCACTGTATTAACTACTAATAGGCGCAGAATGTAGAGAGGCCCCAGTCACCCTCAGGCTATGTTGTGTGCAACGCTCTGGTAACTGCTCTTGGCTGAGTCATTGTTTTATTGCTCTCACTGTGCTAACTACTAATAGGCGCAGAATGTAGAGAGGCCCCTGTCACCCTCAGGCTATGTTGTGTGCAACGCTCTGGTAACTGCTCTTGGCTGAGTCATTGTTTTTATTGGTTCTCACTGTGCTAACTAACTAATAGGCGCGGATGTAGAGATGCCCCTGTCACCCTCAGGCTATGTTGTGTTCACCGCTCTGGTAACTGTTTTTGGCTGAGTCATTGTTTTTATTGGTCTCACTGTGCTAACTAATAGTTGGCGCAGAATGTAGAGATGCCCCTGTCACCCTCAGGCTATGTTGTGTTCACCGCTCTGGTAACTGTTTTTGGCTGAGTCATTGTTTTTATTGGTCTCACTGTGCTAACTAATAATAGGCGCGGGATGTAGAGATGCCCCTGTCACCCTCAGGGCTATGTTATGTTCACCGCTCTGGTAACTGTTCTTGGCTGAGTCATTGTTTTATTGGTCTCACTGTGCTAACAACTAATAGGCGCGGGATGTAGAGATGCCCCTGTCACCCTCAGGCTATGTTGTGTGCACCGCTCTGGTAACTGTTCTTGGCTGAGTCATTGTTTTTATTGGTCTCACTGTGCTAACTAATAACAGGCGCGGGATGTAGAGAGAGGCCCCTGTCACCCTCAGGCTATGTTGTGTTCACCGCTCTGGTAACTGTTCTTGGCTCAGTCCATTGTTTTATTGTCTCACTGTGCTAACTACTAATAGGCGCGGGATGTAGAGATGCCCCCTGTCACCCCTCAGGCTATGTTGTGTGCACCGCTCTGGTAACTGTTTTTGGCTGAGTCATTGTTTTATTGGCTCCTCACTGTGCTAACTACTACTAGGCGGAGAATGTAGAGAGGCCCCAGTCACCCTCAGGCTATGTTGTGTGCAACGCTCTAGTAACTGCTCTTGGCTGAGTCATTGTTTTATTGCTCTCACAGTGCTAACTACTAATAGGCGCAGAATGTAGAGAGGCCCCTGTCACCCTCAAGCTATGTTGTTTGCACCGCTCTGGTAACTGTTTTTGGCTGAGTCATTGTTTTATTGTTCTCACTGTACTAACTACTAATAGGCGCAGAATGTAGAGAGGCCCCAGTCACCCTCAGGTTATGTTGTGTGCAACGCTCTGGTAACTGCTCTTGGCTGAGTCATTGTTTTATTGCTCTCACAGTGCTAACTACTAATAGGCGCAGAATGTAGAGAGGCCCCAGTCACCCTTAGGTTATGTTGTGTGCACAGCTCTGGTAACTGTTCTTGGTTGAGTCATTGTTTTATTGCTCTCACTGTGCTAACTACTAATAGGCGCAGAATGTAGAGAGGCCCCAGTCACCCTCAGGCTATGTTGTGTGCACCGCTCTGGTAACTGCTCTTGGCTGAGTCATTGTTTTACTGCTCTCACTGTGTTAACTACTAATAGGCGCAGAATGTAGAGAGGCCCCAGTCACCCTCAGGCTATGTTGTGTACAACGCTCTGGTAACTGTTCTTGGCTGAGTCATTGTTTTATTGCTCTCACTGTGCTAACTACTATTAGGCGCAGAATGTAGAGAGGCCCCAGTCACCCTCAGGATATGTTGTGTGCAACGCTCTGGTAACTGCTCTTGGCTAAGTCATTGTTTTATTGCTCTCACTGTGCTAACTACTAATAGGCGCAGAATGTAGAGAGGCCCCAGTCACCCTCAGGCTATGTTGTGTGCAACGCTCTGGTAACTGCTCTTGGCTGATTCATTGTTTTATTGCTCTCACTGTGCTAACTACTATTAGGCGCAGAATGTAGAGAGGCCCCTGTCACCCTCAAGCTATGTTGTTTCCACCGCTCTGGTAACTGCTCTTGGCTGAGTCATGGTTTTATTGCTCTCACTGTGCTAACTACTAATAGGCGCAGAATGTAGAGAGGCCCCTGTCACCCTCAGGCTATGTTGTGTGCAACGCTCTAGTAACTGCTCTTGGCTGAGTCATTGTTTTATTGCTCTCACAGTGCTAACTACTAATAGGCGCAGAATGTAGAGAGGCCCCTGTCACCCTCAAGCTATGTTGTTTGCACCGCTCTGGTAACTGTTTTTGGCTGAGTCATTGTTTTATTGTTCTCACTGTACTAACTACTAATAGGCGCAGAATGTAGAGAGGCCCCAGTCACCCTCAGGTTATGTTGTGTGCAACGCTCTGGTAACTGCTCTTGGCTGAGTCATTGTTTTATTGCTCTCACAGTGCTAACTACTAATAGGCGCAGAATGTAGAGAGGCCCCAGTCACCCTTAGGTTATGTTGTGTGCACAGCTCTGGTAACTGTTCTTGGTTGAGTCATTGTTTTATTGCTCTCACAGTGCTAACTACTAATAGGCGCAGATTGTAGAGAGGCCCCTGTCACCCTCAAGCTATGTTGTTTGCACCGCTCTGGTAACTGTTTTTGGCTGAGTCATTGTTTTATTGTTCTCACTGTACTAACTACTAATAGGCGCAGAATGTAGAGAGGCCCCAGTCACCCTCAGGTTATGTTGTGTGCAACGCTCTTGTAACTGCTCTTGGCTGAGTCATTGTTTTATTGCTCTCACTGTCCTAACTACTAATAGGCGCAGAATGTAGAGAGGCCCCAGTCACCCTCAGGCTATGTTGTGTGCAACGCTCTGGTAACTGCTCTTGGCTGAGTCATTGTTTTACTGCTCTCACTGTGCTAACTACTAATAGGCGCAGAATGTAGAGAGGCCCCAGTCACCCTCAGGCTATGTTGTGTGCACCGCTCTGGTAACTGCTCTTGGCTGAGTCATTGTTTTACTGCTCTCACTGTGTTAACTACTAATAGGCGCAGAATGTAGAGAGGCCCCAGTCACCCTCAGGCTATGTTGTGTACAACGCTCTGGTAACTGTTCTTGGCTGAGTCATTGTTTTATTGCTCTCACTGTGCTAACTACTATTAGGCGCAGAATGTAGAGAGGCCCCAGTCACCCTCAGGATATGTTGTGTGCAACGCTCTGGTAACTGCTCTTGGCTAAGTCATTGTTTTATTGCTCTCACTGTGCTAACTACTAATAGGCGCAGAATGTAGAGAGGCCCCAGTCACCCTCAGGCTATGTTGTGTGCAACGCTCTGGTAACTGCTCTTGGCTGATTCATTGTTTTATTGCTCTCACTGTGCTAACTACTATTAGGCGCAGAATGTAGAGAGGCCCCTGTCACCCTCAAGCTATGTTGTTTCCACCGCTCTGGTAACTGCTCTTGGCTGAGTCATGGTTTTATTGCTCTCACTGTGCTAACTACTAATAGGCGCAGAATGTAGAGAGGCCCCTGTCACCCTCAAGCTATGTTGTTTGCACCGCTCTGGTAACTGCTCTTGGCTGAGTCATGGTTTTATTGCTCTCACTGTGCTAACTACTAATAGGCGCAGAATGTAGAGAGGCCCCTGTCACACTCAAGCTATGTTGTGTGCACCGTTCTGGTAACTGTTCTTGGCTGAGTCATTGTTTTATTGCTCTCTCTGTTTTAATTACTAATAGGCGCAGAATGTAGAGAGGCCCCAGTCACCCTCAGGCTATGTTGTGTGCAACGCTCTGGTAACTGCTTTTGGCTGAGTCATTGTTTTATTGCTCTCGCTGTGCTAACTACTAATAGGCGCAGAATGTAGAGAGGCCCCAGTCACCCTCAGGCTATGTTGTGTGCACCGCTCTGGTAACTGTTCTTGGTTGAGTCATTGTTTTATTGCTCTCACTGTACTAACTACTAATAGGCGCAGAATGTAGAGAGGCCCCAGTCACCCTCAGACTATGTTGTGTGCATCGCTCTGGTAAACTGTTCTTGGCTGAGTCATTGTTTTATTGCTCTCACTGTGCTAACTACTAATAGGCGCAGAATGTAGAGAGGCCCCAGTCACCCTCGGACTATGTTGTGTGCAACGCTCTGGTAACTGTTCTTGGCTGAGTCATTGTTTTATTGCTCTCACTGTGCTAACTACTAATAGGCGCAGAATGTAGAGAGGCCCCAGTCACCCTCAGGCTATGTTGTGTGCACCGCTCTGGTAACTGTTCTTGGTTGAGTCATTATTTTATTGCTCTCACTGTACTAACTACTAATAGGCGCAGAATGTAGAGAGGCCCCAGGCACCCTCAGATTATGTTGTGTGCACCGCTCTGGTAACTGTTCTTGGTTGAGTCATTGTTTTATTGCTCTCACAGTGCTAACTACTAATAGGCGCAGAATGTAGAGAGGCCCCAGTCACCCTCAGGCTATGTTGTGTGCACCGCTCTGGTAACTGTTCTTGGCTGAGTCATTGTTGTATTGCTCTCACAGTGCTAACTACTAATAGGCGCAGAATGTAGAGAGGCCCCAGTCACCCTCAGGCTATTTTGTGTGCACAGTTCTGGTAACTGTTCTTGGTTGAGTCATTGTTTTATTGCTCTCACAGTGCTAACTACTAATAGGCGCAGAATGTAGAGAGGCCCCAGTCACCCTTAGGTTATGTTGTGTGCACAGCTCTGGTAACTGTTCTTGGTTGAGTCATTGTTTTATTGCTCTCACAGTGCTAACTACTAATAGGCGCAGAATGTAGAGAGGCCCCTGTCACACTCAAGCTATGTTGTTTGCACCGCTCTGGTAACTGCTCTTGGCTGAGTCATTGTTTTATTGCTCTCACTGTGCTAACTACTATTAGGCGCAGAATGTAGAGAGGCCACTGTCACCCTCAGACTATGTTGTGTGCACCGCTCTGGTAACTGTTCTTGGCTGAGTTATTGTTTTATTGCTTTCACTGTGCTAACTACTAATAGGCGCAGAATGTAGAGAGGCCCCAGTCGCACTCAAGCTATGTTGTGTGCACCGCTCTGGTAACTGTTCTTGGCTGAGTCATTGTTTTATTGCTCTCACTGTGCTAACTACTAATAGGCGCAGAATGTAGAGAGGCCCCAGTCACCCTCAGGCTATGTTGTGTGCACCGCTCTGGTAACTGTTCTTGGTTGAGTCATTGTTTTATTGCTCTCACTGTACTAACTACTAATAGGCGCAGAATGTAGAGAGGCCCCAGTCACCCTCAGACTATGTTGTGTGCACCGCTCTGGTAACTGTTCTTGGCTGAGTCATTGTTTTATTGCTCTCACTGTGCTAACTACTAATAGGCGCAGAATGTAGAGAGGCTCCAGTCACCCTCAGGTTATGTTGTGTGCACCGCTCTGGTAACTGTTCTTGGTTGAGTCATTGTTTTATTGCTCTCACAGTGCTAACTACTAATAGGCGCAGAATGTAGAGAGGCCCAGTCACCCTCAGGCTATGTTGTGTGCACCGCTCTGGTAACTGTTCTTGGCTGAGTCATTGTTTTTATTGCTCTCACAGTGCTAACTACTAATAGGCGCAGAATGTAGAGAGGCCCCAGTCACCCTCAGGCTATTTTGTGTGCACAGCTCTGGTAACTGTTCTTGGTTGAGTCATTGTTTTATTGCTCTCACAGTGCTAACTACTAATAGGCGCAGAATGTAGAGAGGCCCCAGTCACCCTTAGGTTATGTTGTGTGCACAGCTCTGGTAACTGTTCTTGGTTGAGTCATTGTTTTATTGCTCTCACAGTGCTAACTACTAATAGGCGCAGATTGTAGAGAGGCCCCTGTCACACTCAAGCTATGTTGTTTGCACCGCTCTGGTAACTGCTCTTGGCTGAGTCATTGTTTTATTGCTCTCACTGTGCTAACTACTATTATGCGCAGAATGTAGAGAGGCCACTGTCACCCTCAGACTATGTTGTGTGCACCGCTCTGGTAACTGTTCTTGGCTGAGTCATTGTTTTATTGCTTTCACTGTGCTAACTACTAATAGGCGCAGAATGTAGAGAGGCCCCAGTCGCACTCAAGCTATGTTGTGTGCACCGCTCTGGTAACTGTTCTTGGTTGAGTCATTGTTTTATTGCTCTCACTGTGCTAACTACTAATAGGCGCAGAATGTAGAGAGGCCCCAGTCACCCTCAGGCTATGTTGTGTGCACCGCTCTGGTAACTGCTCTTGGCTGAGTAGTTGTTTTATTGTTCTCACTGTACTAACTACTAATAGACGCGGAATGTAGAGAGGCCCCAGTCACCCTCAGGCTATGTTGTTTGCACCGCTCTGGTAACTGTTATTGGCTGAGTCATTGGCTTATTGCTGTCACTGTGCTGACTACTAATCATTCATTTGAGTAATAAAACTAATTTTTATTAAGAAAGTGGTAGGCACACATTAAAAAATTTATTTAATGCTTATTTTATATAATAGACTAATTATACTTTATTTTTAAACTAATAATCTATTAAAACAATTTTTAATGTATTTTCAATAAAAAGAACTAGGTTCTCACATAATAGATCATAATTCGTATTATTTATGTGTAGGATAGCCTGTACTCAACCCTGCCATCTACGTAACGATTTAATCTTTAATATTTAGTGTGTAGAAATTATCCAATACGACAAATTGTAAAAAATCGCTAACCAAGATTGTGCAATTGTAAAAAGCACAAAATCTTTTCATATCTCACCACATTTGGACTAAACATACCAACACACACACATCCATCACTACATGTCGGTGTTATGTAGGTGACTTTGTGACTTCACAACAGCCGTCACAAACAAAAACACGAGTTATCGTCTAAAGTACATGGTTGGCTGAAACGTCAAAGTCGTACAAACACTTTGTTACATTAATCGTTATTTTCCTATACCTAAAGCCAAAAGAGATAATTTTATTGTAAGCAAACATGTATTTTATAAAGTAATTATACAATACTATAATTGTACTAACAATGAATAACATTAAAATAATCTAACGTCGTGGATATGATAATGTCACTGGTTCACTTAATCTAATAAAATCTAATCGTCCAAAGTGATCAATTCATAAACGTAATTTACATGACAAATGAAAACATGGCTGACCCAGAGTTGGTTATAACCTTATGAATATTTATTGTTACGCCTGGAACTACCTGCGATCGTCACTCGGTGCTTTGTTTGTTAGTGTGTTAGCCCGAGAGTTTATTAAACAATTTCTAGGCTTCCTTGCAGCATTTATAGAGTATTAGTACAGCCAGAGGAGTATATCCTGTATACATAAAGTCTGAAAATCCGGAGGCAAGACATTTAAAAGATAACTGATTCATTTACTTTATATAATTGCTTAAATATTCTTGAAAGCAAAATAACAATAAAAACATGTAAACGTAGAAAATAAATGTGGGAGTTTTGTGGTGTTCACAGTAAACAGTGCATATGTACAACAAACAATTTAGGAATTAACATACGTAATCTAGTTACGTGCTTCTACATGTTTGTAAACTATGTATGTGAATGATTCCCTACGTTATGAATACTTAAAGACTGTTAAATACTCATGTAACAATCAAAATGATCACATGTAGTTGCTGTCAGAGGATACAATCTTATATGCATTTATTACAATGCTTTCCAAGCATATTTGACGTTCTACTCTTAACCAAAATTTTAATTCCATTAAAATTTTACTTGCTAGAGTAATTATTTCAATAAACCCTAAAAATAATAATGTGTTGGGTTTGGTCTCAAAATCTTAGATATCATCTAAAATGTATTTTTATATACAATAGTTGTATTTTCAAGTTTTGTATTACATCATTGAGACCATATATAGAAATACACTTGATTTGAAAAAGTAATTGTAAATACTTTTAGTATTTGCTTTGTAGCAGTTTAGTTATTGGCAATAATTAAGTCTGAAATTATATTTTCAAAATTAATTTTGAGCTGCTCTGATCTATCACAGACCATCCGCCCATTATTTAGCCCCATATATAAGCATAATCTAGGTGAAGAGCCCATTCACAATATGTAATCAATCGTACAATTGAATGCAATAAGATGCTTTAAACACTATCTCTGTGCATGGTGGAGCAATGACGTCAGACGCTGCACTAAGAGGTAGGTGAACTGGAGCTAAACTTAACATTCAAATTGAATTAACCCTACCTACAATAGTTACGTTATGTGTAGAAATGTAATTTATGCTTTTATAATGGAATGATAGTTATACTGTAAATAATAAAAAGTTAATATTATAAAAGCATTTATAAAGTGATAAGGCGTAACAGTTCCACCGAACTCAATGGTGTAATCTGTATACGGTACATGAATAGTATAAATACTATGGTTTACACTATAGTACAAACTGCCTCACCTGTACTCATTCATATATATTATTTAAATACTGTTAATTTTAGTTTCAAGTTCAATAAATCTATCAAAAAACTATTAGATATATAATGTAATATTACACTTAAACCTATATCTGTAACATATGAGATTCAGTGATAATTAATTATATATGAAATAGAATTAAACAATGTTAAGTATTATTCCCAGTATCATGACGTAATAGTATACATTTTTGTAACATAAAATTACAATAAAAGTTAGCGGAACTTAAAAACGTTAAAAATATAAGTGAAACTCAAATAGTCTGATGTTTTCACTGACTTTTTTTAATTGGCAAATTATGTCATAAATTTATAACACAATAAATAAAACTAAAAAACATCGGTATTTATCGGTCAGTGAAAACACATTGGTTAGTAGAGTGAAACGCCGCCAACCGCATCAGAATACGACGATCCAGTCAGAAATGGCAGCGCATAATGTACTTCACAATGTGTACCTAAAACAACCCGCCATTTCTGATTGGATAAACCCTTTGAGATGCGGTTCCCGGCATTCAACTCTACTAAGTGAGCTCTTTCAAGTGAGGTATCACTCGACCCATGCTTCAATTTAAGATTTCCATGTTTTTCCTCTGTGGGCCGTCCCCCCATGGTTGGCATGTCATGGTAATAGCATAGAAAAATAGTTTACATAGCCATATGACACTGTGCAAAGTTTATAGATGTTATCTCCTATGGTTGTTTAAATATTAAGCCGTACCCAAACTTTTTCAAACACCCTGTATACTATGGTTTACACGATAGTACAAAATAACTCATATACAGTATTTAAATGTTGTTAATCTTAGTTTCTAGTTCAATAAATCACACTTGTAGAATAAAAACATTAGATATATAATGTAATATTCCACTTAAACCTAATTCTATGACATATTAGATTCAGAGATAAGAATATAAGAAATAAGATTAAAACAATTTGAGTATTATTCCCAGTAGCCTAACATGTATATATTATTGTAACATACAAGTACAATAAAAGTTAGCAGAAATTGTAATTAAAAGACAATTACGTATATAAAAGTTAGCTACGGTAATTACCCCAGTTTTCTGGTAAAAACACATTAAAGAGATAAGAAATGCTTGTTAACCAGCTTGCACCTTTTGATATATTCATAGCATTTTATTAACATAACCTTCATTCTTTTACATTAATGTATTTAGAAATTATATTGAGAGTAAATATAAATCAGTGGAACTAAGGGGAAAAAGACAACTTTATCGTAGAGTAGTTAATATTTTTACATCCAAACTGAAGGTAAAATTGACCACGTCATATTTTTACCTTGAAGGCGATTCAAAATCGAAAATGTTATTGCGTCGTACTTCGATCTGTTAGTGTTATTCAAAATAACACAGTATAATGGACTATGCTATACTGTAGATAAGTGCTATATTACACTGTGTGTAGCATTAATTTCTATATATGATGAACAGTTTTACCTGACAATTAAGAATCGTTACACAGACATGTTCCATGTTTTCTATGTATTCAGTATCAAACTGTAAAAAGGACTATACTACACCATACTGTAGATAAGTGCTGTATTACACTGTGTGTAGCATTAATTTCTATATGATGAACAGTTTTACCTGACAATAAAGAATCGTTACACAGACATGTTCCATGTTTTCTATGTATTCAGTATCAAACTGTAAAAAGGACTATACTACACCATACTGTAGATAAGTGCTGTATTACACTGTGTGTAGCATTAATTTCTATATGATAAACAGTTTTACCTAACAATTAAGAATCGTCACACAGACATATTCCATGTTTTCTATGTATTCAGTATAAAATTGTAATATGGATTATACTACACCATACTGTAGATAAGTGCTGTATTACACTGTGTGTAGCATTAATTTCTATATGATAAACAGTTTTACCTAACAATTAAGAATCGTCACACAGACATATTCCATGTTTTCTATGTATTCAGTATAAAATTGTAATATGGACTATACTACACTATACTGTAGATAAGTGCTATATTACACTGTGTGTAGCATTAATTTCTATATGATAAACAGTTTTACCTAACAATTAAGAATCGTCACACAGACATATTCCATGTTTTCTATGTATTCAGTATAAAATTGTAATATGGATTATACTACACCATACTGTAGATAAGTGCTGTATTACACTGTGTGTAGCATTAATTTCTATATGATAAACAGTTTTACCTAACAATTAAGAATCGTCACACAGACATATTCCATGTTTTCTATGTATTCAGTATAAAATTGTAATATGGACTATACTACACTATACTGTAGATAAGTGCTATATTACACTGTGTGTAGCATTAATTTCTATATGATAAACAGTTTTACCTAACAATTAAGAATCGTCACACAGACATATTCCATGTTTTCTATGTATTCAGTATAAAATTGTAATATGGATTATACTACACCATACTGTAGATAAGTGCTGTATTACACTGTGTGTAGCATTAATTTCTATATGATAAACAGTTTTACCTAACAATTAAGAATCGTCACACAGACATATTCCATGTTTTCTATGTATTCAGTATAAAATTGTAATATGGACTATACTACACTATACTGTAGATAAGTGCTATATTACACTGTGTGTAGCATTAATTTCTATATGATAAACAGTTTTACCTAACAATTAAGAATCGTTACACAGACATGTTCCATGTTTTCTATGTATTCAGTATCAAACTGTAATATGGACTATACTACACTATACTGTAGATAAGTGCTGTATTACACTGTGTGTAGCATTAATTTCTGTATGATAAACAGTTTTACCTAACAATTAAGAATCGTTACAAAGACATGTTCCATGTTTTCTATGTATTCAGTCCGAAGTTAAGTGCCTGGGTGTAATCCTTGATAGAGTCCACAACTGGGAACTCCATCTAGAAAGGGTTATCGCGAGAGGGAAATGGTACTTAATTCAATGCAGACGTGTGATATGTGAGTTCTCAGAACTTAAGCCGAGGCTTTTATATTGGCTATATTTATGTGGTTAGACCTGCAATTATGTTTAGGGCTGTTGTCTGTTGGCCAAAATTGGAGGACAAGATGCCGATAGCTGGTCTGGATAGCATCCAAAGGTTGGCTTAGAACCTCGCCCACTGGTTTTTATTATTCGGGCTATGGTCAGGAGGAGTGCCTACTGTCTTCAGCAAGCGGGGCTAAAGCAGTGGGCTCTGCAGATTAAGAATCCTGATTCAGGGACATGATACATCATACACATGACTTCGGATCAGATGCCACAAATATTTTCCTTCGACAAACCCTTCAGGATTGTTACACCTTCTAATGAGGCTGGGTCGGAGGAAACCTCTTCCACCAGCGGAGCTTGAATGGTTTACAGACGGCTCTAAAACAAAAAGTTGCATAGACGCAGGGATTGTGGGGGTGAGACCATGTAGGAAGCTGGTGGTTCCTTTAGGTACTTATCCCACATTCTTTCTGGCAGAAGTCACAGTCTGAGCAGAATGGTTCTACAGTCGCCTTCCACTAGGGGCGATAGCATTAGCATGGGAGCGTTACGCCATCTTTGGTAGTTTGGACAAGGTTGGTGAATTTCTTCTGGAGGACCTGATGGGTTGTTATCGGCGGTTTGTAGGACTGCTAAAACCAGGGACTTGTCAGACTCATGGTGTACTTCCAGGGTGCACAAATAGCTTAAGTGCATGGCAATAGACCACTCATAGAAGAAGAAGAAGAAGAAGAAGAAGAAGAATGTATTATCACACAAGACTAATTGCTATTACAGTAGCAGTTGTTTCTTAAACTTGTATAATATTTTGTTTTGTATGTGACAAACTTAATGTCAGTACGCCCGCTATGGTCCGGGGGGAACTGCATAAGACGGCCCTGGGCGACAAGATTAAAATTAGATCGGAGAAAAAAAAATTAACTTCTATGTGAAGAAGGTTAACAATTAGTCACGATCACTTAGGTGTAATGAATCAGGAACTGTAAATGTGGGTTACAAGGGCTTCGATTTACTTGCGAACAGTGACAACAAACGTCTCGTTCAATCTAGCAGAGTGGCCAACTTTTTCGTAATAAAACCCATTCTCACACAGCCCTACTATGTCAAGACATTAGGTTTAGAATATTCACCTGATAATGGCTCCTGTTTAAATGGGACAAAGACGGCCATACTATAGTATTCATGGGGGTGGTGTCCTTTTTCTCAAAACATAAACCCTGATTATAAACTGTCCATGGACAAAGGAAACAACACATTAAGCTCAATTTGGCACTACGAAATTAAGATCAATAACAAGTCTTAACCTGGTAACTAACCTTGAAACTGTCAGTGACCGCATTTCATATGCGACAGATTCCACTGGAGTATTATAGAACATGGTTAAGCCTCTACCCAGCTTTTATTCAATTCGTGGTTGGTCTAAGTATGATTTAATGTTGGGTACTTTTAGGATGTATAACAAGAGTCTCTCTGTTATGATACTAAGTATTGCACTGTTAGTGTCTGGCCGTGAGTTTTACATAGGTTTGTTGGGGAGTGAAGTGTTGTGGTATAATGCAGTGACGAAACTAACGAGGTCGTTCTAATCTATATTGGATTGTTCATGAGCACCTGCTCACTTCTCATGAGAAAAATTATCAATTAATAAAAAATGACGCGGTGTTTCACGTGTTGGTGTAAATATTGTTTTTGGTGTAGTTATGACAGGAATACTCGGAGGTATAAAGAAATTGCAGAAATCTTCAGCGAACTGGGGTAATAGACTCGATGAAACCACGTATCAAGACAGATAGACAAAGACAAGAACCTGTGGACTCTGATTACGTTCAATCCAGGCCTGACAGTCTGTTCGAATTCCTAGTAATAGGAGATTTATTTTATTTTGTTGTACAATATGGCGAGCACCATTAGACTTTCCACAGCGAAGTGTTTCTACTTCAGGAAGAAGCAATTATTCCAAAATACAATAATGTATTAACACGATTATATAAACTTCAAACAGCCGGATAAATTCCTTATGGTAAGCGTATTGTAGAGCTATCAGAACTAATTGCTAAATCTTTTTAAAATTCTAGAGTTCACTTACTCATGTGCTGTAGGTTGGAAATCATGACGTGGGGCTTTGAAATGTAGAGCATAGTGTTATTACGGCTGTTTTTCAAGCATTTTTTATAAACACTGAAAAACGCCATCCAGGGAATGACGATGACCTGTGAGGTTAGTTAATATTTGTTGTAGACTCACGCATAAGTGTAGACATTGCCATATGTGTTAGGTCACGTATGTGTAAATCTACACTGCAGCCCTGGAACCGTTATCGTGATTGTATATTTCCAAACACGCTTTTTCAAAATAGTTAATATACAATGTTTACATTGTTATTAACAAAGATTGTCAGAATTTATATTCATCAATTATATATATATATATATATATATATATATATATTTTTATATCATCAGTAATAAATTTGTAAACAGTGATGTGCAAATACAATTATAATGAGTCTAGCAAAACAGAAGACTAAAAATATAATTTGTTCATGCTCCAGCCAGTTTTATAACTGTTATATTGGAAAGGTAACACATTGCTTACTTCCGTCGTCTGTATTCAGTTGTCAGTTTTATTCTTGACTGTTTGCGAATCCATTAAAACCAACTGTTAGGACAGACAGACGCTTTATTCACATAGCGACAGCGAGCATCAATACCACCGGATATTGGAAGACAATAACGAAAAAACTTTACGCTTTTGAGCTTTCCCAGTGGAATCATATATCGCTTCTGAAAACATCGTACTTTGGACATATATTTCTATCACATTATGTAACAAATCACTCTAAATTAATCAAATACATTGTTTAATACTTATTGTAAACATTTATATTAGTAAAATACAACAAATTAAATTATACGTACTTTGGTTCAATCTACCTCTCCAATAGTAAGTTACATGAACAGATATTACGTTATGTTTATCATATCAATTTCCCTAACAAAGAGTACAGCATTAAAGTTTATTAGACAACATGTAACAGACATGGTTATATGGTATTGTTAATATTAGAATATAATGTTTAACAATTGTACACAAATAAATTATATACAACTAATAAGAAGTATTATATTTTACAAAAAAAAGGAAAAAGTCCTTTGATAATATTACTTATATACTGATGTAGTTTGTCATATTCAACTGAAATTGCTGTGGATTTTCATCTTCTTTTGAGCTTTGACAATGAATCGTTAAAATCCGTACCTGAAGGGATAGCACATGGGATTCCCAGCACTAGGGTACTACTAAGGCTACAATAGATGCAGTGGGTTTCGTAAAACCTTCCCGAGGGTATTCGGATGTTTGAGAAATTCCTCACACATTTTAACTGAAGAGCATAAAGATTAAAAGCCTTTTATATGTTAAATACGAGTTTCTGAAAGAGTTTGAATATTCTATTTATTTAAGGGTTTACTTTTACCAGCTCTTAAAAATACTCTACTCAAGACTTTGAGCGTCAAACATTCGAACAGGGGTGGGAGAGAGTGTTCAATCGACTGTAACTGGCCCCTATCACTTTCGTTATACATGTTTAGAGTTTCAAGATGTAATGAGGGATAACAAGAAGGAGTGATGTGTGCAATCGACTGTAACTGGCCGCTATCACGCTGGTTATACATGTTTAGAGTTACAAGATGTAATGAGGGATAACGAGAAGGAGTGATGTGTTCAATCGGCTGTAACTGGCCGCTATCACGCTGGTTATACATGTTTAGAATTACAAGATGTAATGAGGGATAACGAGAAGGAGTGATGTGTGCAATCGACTGTAACTGGCCGCTATCACGCTGGTTATACATGTTTAGAATTACAAGATGTAATGAGGGATAACGAGAAGGAGTGATGTGTGCAATCGACTGTAACTGGCCGCTATCACGCTGGTTATACATGTTTAGATTTACAAGATGTAATGAGGGATAACGAGAAGGAGTGATGTGTGCAATCGACTGTAACTGGCCGCTATCACGCTGGTTATACATGTTTAGAATTACAAGATGTAATGAGGGATAACGAGAAGGAGTGATGTGTGCAATCGACTGTAACTGGCCGCTATCACGCTGGTTATACATGTTTAGAATTACAAGATGTAATGAGGGATAACGAGAAGGAGTGATGTGTGCAATCGACTGTAACTGGCCGCTATCACGCTGGTTATACATGTTTAAACTTTGAGTTACAAGATGAAGTGCATTTCATGGATAACTGAGTTTAAAATATAAACGTAGTTAGATGGAACATTAAGGCGGAATTAAGTTTTAATCTACTATTAATTGGGCAAAATTATGTTATGCTAACCAAGTATTTCCAATAAGCTTGGAAAACACAGGTGTGGATCTTAAATCAAGGGTTTAATTACGTAAATAATTCACTTATTTAAGTTTAGTTTAAAAGCCAATACCTATTCATTGTATTTATTTACAAAATTGAATGGGTATTTCTATTATTATCTTACTCCAGTATAGCAGGTTGCAAAAATTAATACATCTTAAACATGATAATAATAATAATAATATTATACGGCAGTAGACCTCTGTAGTATAGTTGTTTCGCTGAATCCACACATCATATTTGCTTTTGATTGTTTGTCCATATTTACTTCATATTTTGTAAATGTTTAGAATAATGTGCACGGGTTTAGTATTTACATAAACATGTATTTTGAACGAGGTTGTATCAATTATAAACAGGGGGTTATCTGACATACTATACAGGAGTAATTGGCCTAAAATCAGATGACACAGTTAGCCTGTATTGTTGTAGACAGAGGGGAGAACCAACCGTAACTCTCTCGGGCCCCTTTATCTTCAAAATATATCATGAGTAAACGAAGAGGGTGACTGTTTTTAGGAAGTTTTAGAGTAAGGAAGGATTGAGCTCTACCAAAATTAGTGGCAATTAGTTCGGGTACAGTTCCTTTTCAATAATCCATGTTTTTGCTGGAATTACTATTTTTAAGGGTATGAAAGGGTTGAGAACGTCTTCTTACGACGTGTGCAAGTTAAGTCAGAAGGCAGTCCAAAAACCCATTAAGGAAATTGACGAACAGCCTTTTTGAAATCACAATGAACAATATTATTGAGAAGTACTGGGTGCCACAAAATTAAAATTTCAAAGTAAAGGAAGTGAAAGCAGCAGTAGGCCAGAAGTCCATTCTTCAGCAAGACCACGTCAGGCTACACGCGGCTGATGCCCTGAGGAAAACACTGGTTACCTTGTAACTTACATCTTTTGGATCCTTCAAAGAAGCGCACGGAGGCCAGGCGTTTCTAAGGTCAACAAAGTCTTGGAAGCGTTTGTGCTCTAATTATTGTGCGGCTAAGAGATTATCGAAGGAGTATTTACTATGTGGAGTAAAAATATCCCAATCCGATGGGAAAATATTTTTCGAGGTAGACAATTATGTGGAAAAGTATTACATACGAATACAGTTGAAATTAAAATATATCAGCCCTATTAATATTTAATACACTATCATATCGTACTATTCACGCCTATTGTGATTCTTTTAATGGATTATTAGTAAAAATGAGGCTATCTGAAATATCCTTGCATTAATAACTAGAACTTAGGAAAATTTATTTAAATTTATGAAAAACATCGATTAGGTTATAATTGCATTTTTAATTCACTGGTTTATATTTATCTACATGTTTGAAATTTAACATTATTTTGTTACAACGCGCTCGAATAAACGTTTCATTACTAGTTTCGAAAGTGACCCATTGTGCAGCAAAGCCAAACGTGTAGCTATCGAGTACTACAACAGAACTGTCTAGACAGTATGACCTTTCATCTGGATGCGAGCAAGCACACGAAATATTTAAAAATATTATCTGACATTTCATACTCTAGTAATTATTCTTCCATAAGGATAACTAACACTATTTTATAATTACTTTTGGTGATAGAATCAACTTTTTGAACATTGGGCTGCTAAATCAAATAATGGAATCACAATGGTGTTTTTACACATGTAATAATATACGTCACACAAAAAGAGTAAAAAATAACTGCTTCGATGTGTCAGGAAACCTACCTCCAGAGAAATCACATAATAGATAAGAAGATACTGTAGGTTTGTGGAATTGTTGTAAAATTGAATGTATTACAACAATCCAAGCAAATGATAAAGTTTAACTAGTTAATTTGTTTGCAAATCAAGAGACATGAAACCATATACTTTAAAGAGTAATTTTCCAGTTTTGAAATCTTATTTATAAATTAAAGAATATATAGATGTCAGTGACCTTTGTAAAACTATTGCATTTTTTTAATTGGTAATCTATTGGCTATCAACCAGTACAAGCCAAGATACTTCTGAGGAGGTAGGGAACTTCTTTAACAACGCTCCTGATGATAAGTGGCTGCTAAACAAATTGGTATGAACAATTGAAGTTTATGTTACATATAAAAACGATGATCAGCTATATTTGAATATAGATGACGTGAACGATAATGGTGATATTGTTGTTGTCTTTCTTGATGATGACAAATACACAACAATGGAAGTTTCACCATTACTGATGATACTTACTCCAGAACTTGGCCTCAACAACTATTGTGTCTATCGCAAGGATCGCTCTTCTGTGAACAGTACCAAGGAATCAGGTGGCGGTGTTATGATTGTTGTATAAAATTTGTACCCTTCCTTTGAAATGCCGTCTTCTATTGATAACATCGAATGCTTGTTCGTCACCGCTCGGATCTTCGGTCAGCCTACTGTCCTTGGTGGAGTATATATCCCGCATCAATCTCCAGCCAATGTATTTTCAACTTTCAATGACTTAGTTGAAGAAGTGTGTGGTTCTTGTGAACCTGACACCAGGATTGTTATTGCTGGCTACTTCAATGTGCCACAAGTGGACTGGTCTTTACACTTTCAACCTCCGGGAATGCTGCAGTCGAGAGTATGTTTGACCTGATTAATTTCCTAAGTCTGCGGCAGCGCAACAACATTCTAAACTCAAGAGGAGTTCTGCTGGATCTAGTTTTTTCAACGGATGAAGAGATTAATATTACGGCTGCCTCTGATCCTGTACTTTATGAAGAGGCCTTCCACCCGGCACTGGAATTTGAGATACTTTTTGGCTGTTCTGGTGTTGATAATTATGATGGGTTTTTCCATGATCTCAGACAGTGTACCATCGACAATGTCAGAGCCTGGCTTGCATCCCTGAATTACCCTGATCCCAGCTGTCCGGATATTGAAGCCTCCTTCAACAGGTTCTGTTTCAATATGGGGAGTTCTATAAAGACCAATTCACCTGTAAGAAGAAAGAACGGGTCTACTTACCCTCGATGGGTTACCCGGGAACTTAGACAATTGATTTCACGGAAGAAACTACTCCACCGAAACTACAAGTCTTCTCTTCTAGACTGCGATTATGAAGCTTTCAGAGTGGTCAGGCGACAGTGCAAAACTCTTGCCAGCGCATGCCAACAGGAGGTTTTTGTTACTGTCAACAATAGCATAAAGGAAAACCCCCGATCCTTCTGGGGTCATATTAAGTCCTTAAGTAAGGCTAACACTGTACCCAGCAGACTTCAATATGGCTTATTCTCAGCTGATGAACCCCAGGGTTTATGTGACTTATTCTCTGATTACTTCTCAACCATCTACACTCCACATACTGACTGTCATACTGATTACAATTATGAATCAAACACCAACATTTCGTTCTGTCTTTTCTCGGCCACTGAGATTGAAAGAAAACTACAGGACCGTGATGCCTCCAAGGGACCTGGACCGGATGGCATAACTCCTGCCGTTGTGAAGTTATGCAGTGATCTTCTGGCTCCTCACTTAGCTGTTTATCTCAACAGGCTGCTGCGTGATGGCTCTTTTCCGAACTCGTTGAAGCCTGGTTATCTTGTACCAGTTCATAAATCTGGATCTACATCTAAAGTAACATATTACCATCCTATTGTGATTCAGTCAGTGTTCGCTAAGATTTTTGAAAGTTTGATCCTGGACGTATTATCCTTTAAATTAAAGAGTGTCTTCATCCCACAGCAGCATGGCTTTCGCCCTGGAAAATCAACGACCACCAATGTTTGTGTCTTCAGTGACTATGTTGTTTCCTCCTTCTATCGTTTCCACCAAGTTGACTGCCTGTATTTGAATTTCGCTAAGGCATTCAACAGGGTCAGCCATAGCCATCTGATAGCTAAATTGAGGGCATACGGAATTATTGGGCCTCTTCTTCTGTGGATGCAAAGCTATCTCAGTGGCAGAACCCTTCAAGTCAAATTTGCGTCATCACTCTCCAAGAATGTTGTGAGCGTAATATTGGGTGTGCCTCAAGGGTCCCTCCTCGGTCCTTTTCTATTTGGCCTGTTCATAAACGGGGAGTCAATAGCCGGCAACTTTCTTCTATTTGCCGATAGTGTTAAAATACTCAAGGAGGTGACCTCAATCCATCAACAACATGAGCTCCAGGAGGATCTGCTTAGGATAGAACAGTGGTGTGATAGGAATGCTATGCAACTGAATGCTCATAAATGTCAATTAATGTTATTTGGAAGATCAAAAACTTTGCTGCACTTTGACTTCTCTTTGTATGGCTTGTTACTGGATAGAGTGACAGTTATAAAGGACTTGGGGTTGTACATGACACCATCCTTAGATCCAGGTATACATATCACCAAGACTTGTGCTAAAGCCAATTGTGTTCTAGGGTTCATTTCCCGAACATCAAGAAACGCCCAATCTCCTACAACATTGAAGACCTTCTACGTGACTCTTGTTCGTCCCATTGTTGAATATAGTTCTACTGTCTGGGCTCCCCACCAGATTGGACATTGCGACCATCTAAATAAAGTTCAGAAACGTTTTCTGCGATTGGTATGGGTAAGAAGTGGCATCCGTTATCCTGATGTCGATATACAGGTTATTACAAGCCAACACTAGATCCTTTCGCTTTCATCTAGAAGAGTGGCTCTTGACCTTATATTTCTATTCAAGATTGTCAATAGTTTGGTTGATTGCCCTGAGCTCCTGCGTCACATAGACCTCCATGTACCTGCCGCAACCCGCCTTCTGCAGCCTTTCTCCAAGCACTCACACCGGACTGTCTACGCCTACCAGAGTGTAATTCCACGTCTGTTGCGTTTGGGAAATGCTGCCCACCAGTTGGAATTCTTTGGCGTATCCATGCTGGTGTTTCAGAGAGGGGCCTTCTCTTGGGTGTCTGAGCATGGTGAACATTGAAAGCAAGAGTCTACCTTTGGTTGCTCATCCCTGCTAGTATTTTGTTATATTGTTTATTTTTTGTTCTATATTGTTTTGTCATTTCATTATTAAATTTTCGTAGTTTATACCGTCAGCACACACCTATAGCATGTACTTATAGCACTTATAGTATTTAGTATTAGCATGTGGTTGTCTTGTTGATTTTTGTCTTGTTGTATATTGACCCATGCACTAGAGGTAGCACACGCTTAGCATAAAGCATGTAGTTATTATCTTGTTAACTTTTTTTCAATTTGTCTTTGATGCACAAGTTGCATACACTTAGCATGTACATTATTATATAATCATCTTGTTGACCATTGTTATCTCTTTTTGTATCTTGTCTTTGTTCTGTAACCATGGCTAGTCCAGTAGTACTAATATCGCATGTAAGTGGCTATGCATGAAAAGTGTAATACCAATATTTCTAACACCATGTTGTAAACATTTTTATAAAATGGCGATTGCCGTATGTATGAATAAAAAAATAAATGATGAATGTATAATTAAGTCCCGCTACTTGATTCACAAATACTGGTAAATGCCGCCTCATCAGAGTCCTTACATACAACGTCAAATTCAATTTCATTAAATATATACTATTATTAGTACTATCTAAATTACTTCAGTTTTTATACTAATCAATTAAATCTACATTTTTATTGTTGGTCAAGCAACAAAATTAACATTTAAATCATTCAGAGACACTACAGGATCTGACTTCTTTTTTGGTTACTTCCCGGCTCCCTGACTTTTAAAAACTTTCTACACATCTTTATTTAGCTTATCATCTAAGATATTTACAAAATGTTAGTTTCTACCATATCTCGATAATATTTTTTATTCTATTACTTAAAATTCTGTAATCTTCCCAAATAATATTATTCTTAGTTCTTACATATTGCTTGCACACTTTATCACTTTTTTCATCATTTGTCTAATTTCTTCATTGATCCAATGACATGATTTTTATTTTTAGAAATATCGATCTTGTAAACATACTGATAAAATAGTTCTACCACTCTTTTATTTAATATTTCAACTATTACATTGCTAAAACAATTCCATCTTATCTTAAACTAGCATATTCTTCCTTTAATTTATCCTTTTAAATATTCTTCAAATCTCTTATAATATTTTTGTCCTTGTCGCAAATTAGATTACCTTTTACATTAAGCTCAAATAAATTACATCACGATAGGACATTCCCGACACCAAACTTTCTTACCCTACTTATATTTATAACAATAATTAAATATAATAATATACCTGCCATTGGTGTATGGTATGTAGGGTTTAAAGGCAGAATACTCAAATTAAAATTATTTGCAAAGTTTTAAAAACTGTGTTTTTTTTAAAGCACCCTATTATAACTAATAAAAGTATTAAAATCTCCAATAAATACTAAGTGATCATAAACGGATAATAATCAATTTGCTAATACATTAAAACATTCAACAATATAGCCTGATTTTGGAGGACGATATACAGCACAAAGTAGCAGTTGCCAGTTCAAAGAGATTTCTATAATTATGTACTCTTGTTTCTTATAATAAACAACGGTAGTCTTAGGAGTTATTTTATATTTAAAACCTTCTCTAATATAAATGGCTGGTCCTACGCCCTCTTTTCCATCTCTATTATGGCGGATTAAATTATAATTTTTAAGCATAAATGGTAAAGATGGAACAGCCGGCTTTAAAAACGTTTCAGAAACCACTACTACATAAAAATGTAGTATATGTGTGTGTTTAAAAATGTTTTGTATTTATTAAAAAGTTTCAAAAGTTTCTCTATATACTATAATACTTTCCACATTAACATGAACATTTATCAAGAATTTCTTAAAAATTAAAAATGCATTAAACAAATCACTAAAATGATCCCTTATACATTCGTCTTGATTAGTCATAATTTAATTTAAAGTTATGACACGCTCCATATGAATTTCACTAAAAAGGTAAATAGTAGAAGAGAACTCAAAAACAAAAATATAAAACGATATAGTGATTTAAACTGGAGGATGTTATCATATACATATTTAATACGAGTATTTTGACATACTGACAAACTTGTAACTATGAGCGTAAGTTTAAACCATTCTCAGGCTAGTTTATTAAGATCTACTAAGTTTACTACAGAATAGCGATCTCCTTGGCTATTACACATGAAAATGCCACCATCTTTTACCCATAATTAGGTATATACAGTTTGTCATTTTTACTTGCCTTGCAGCGTTAAGGAGTTTTATTTTCTCTATAATATAAATATCTATTAAGTTCTCCTTTTCATCAAAACGTACACCATTTATTTATACCTCGATTTCTTTAGCAGACTGTTCCCATTATTTATTTTCATGGTTAAATCATCGGGAGCTTTCTTCAAATTGACGTTGTCTTGAAAAAGAAAATCATTCCTGTCAACAGTTGCATTAATCTTTTTAGTATTTTCGTCCATCCATTCAGAGTACATTTGCATTGAATCAGTAAAATCTTTATTTGTTTGTTTTACTTCCTTTCTAAAGGCTAGAATCTCAGACAAGATATCAGCGACTGAAACTCACACGCGATATCCCCAGCCCTATCTTTCTCCTTATCAGTTCTTGACCCGCTGCTATCTTGGTTGTACTGGAGATATTCCCAAATAGATTCGACTTTTAAATATTCATCTTTATTCATGCTTGGGTTATTACATTTAAAGTAAGATAAGATTTTGCATTTAATACACACAGCATGCACTGAATTAAAGGAAAACTCATTATTAGAAGATTTACACTTCTTTTGGTTGTACCCACTGACTCGATCGTTCTGGTGGGTTTAACGTTTAGTAACTTTTCACCTATTGATTTTTGAGTGGGTGTTAATGGTGTATTATCGTCTCTAACAGTCTTTTTATTGCTACACAAGTCACATTTCTAGGATGTATTACTGATCACAATATAATCAAAATCAGTTTTGATTAAGTCATGTATACACTGCAAATATATCTATGTATATTTTTATTTGGAGTTCATCAAGTGATATTCAGTAGGCTTATAATTTTTTAAATACACTATGTATTATGTAATAAAGGCTTTCATTGTTATCAGTAGACGATGGGTAAACAAAGGAAGAAATTTCATTGTTATTCAGGTTCCACACAATGTAGCACTTTGCTTTTAATGTGAGACCATCAACATGTAATGTAGGGCAGGGAACTGACAGTTTAATTGTTCAGTTGGGAACATAAAAGAATGGTTGAGCAGAGCAGTGTGCTTCCGTAGAATATCACGTATATCTCAGAGATACACAGGATGTAAATGCGGTAACACTGAGGGAATACAGTGTCTGCTGTCTGAGACAATAGTCGATATTACAGAGTTAATTTGTTTTTTTTTAATTTTAGAGGAATACAATACAACAAAAAATCTTTTTTACCTTTACAGAGCAACCTAAAGGTTTTTTTCTTTTGTTTATACACATCTCATAATTATTTAACTAAATTTTAATCAGTATTGAAAAATAAACATTTTATATCCATATAAGATAAAATACAAAACCTCGAAACGGATGTCGCAATGCCCTAATATAAATATTTACACGGACATACAAACAGACACATATGTACTTACTTGGTCTCTACGTTCAGCTAGTCATCATAACATATTTAACAAAATAAAACATATTAGAAGCCAAAAAGAATTTTAAACGATTACTTTGAATACGATTAAATTTTTACTTGGAATATCACAGAATCTTTTACAGAGTTTTAATCTCGTACGGGAATATTTTTTACTTAGCCTAATGCACTCTTTGATCTATGGAACAAGATTATCTCAAATATGTAGATCCAGTAATGCAATACCTCAGTTTCCCTTCAAGATTATCCACAATAGAAGTTTCAAAAAAATTGGTTTTTAATTATATATACATGTATATATCAAAATATTATGTATATGGATGGATATAAGAATCCATTTTGGATTCATATGTCCATCGTAGAGGTTTACTCAGGTGGAGAGTACGGATGAGATTTCAGCGATTTCTACGGAATATAGAATTTCTGAATAAAACACGTTTCTTGATATAAAGCACCATAATATTTCTGTAACCCAACTATTTTCACCTGGTTCATTTCAGTTTAGCCCTCACTTCAGTTCTATTGGTTTTAGAAATTTAGATTAGGTGAAATATGTTCGCTTTAAAGCAACAAGAAAATATTTAAATAAGTTTCTTCTGTACCTAACATCCAGGTTTTCCGGTTCGATCCTTCTCAAATGTAGTTGTGTAAGCAACGTTTCGTGCGAACAGGAAAATTTTGATGGTAATTATAAAACCTGCCACGTAATCCTGAGAAATAATAAATTCTCTTCATCCTCCAATAGACCGATGCATGTAAGCTATTCTAAATTATGCTTAGTTAATTCTATTAGTACTTTATCCAATAATTACAAATTTCCAACTGAATTTTTTAAATTGGAAACTACTTTGTTGTCATCAATTATAAATAATTAACACAAATGTATAAATACTAAGTTAGTTCCAATTTTTTTTGCTAAATGTTCAAGATTATTATTCGAGCCAGGGATTGTGACAAACATATGTGTAGTAGCCCTTTTGTGCTTTTCAAAACATTGATTGAAATTATTTTTTGCATCGTTTGAGTTGGATCTTCATTTCCTGCACAGATACTTTTCAGGGTATACAAATCTGCGAATCATACAAGTAAAATGTCATACTCAATCAGAAGTTCAAATGACCAAAAAGTGTTTGACTGGACGAGCGCTCGACTTTTGCTACTCGGGCACTGAGAGGCGATATATCTGGCGTAATGGTGATTGTAATCTGTTTTATATTGGTTTAATGAAAAGAGGTTTTTATCGCAGTCCTTCAAAGTATATCTTAATATACAGAAAAATTAGGATTATCTCTATTCTAACACCAATTATAACAATTTATAGAAGTAAATGGAGGGAAATTGTTCACACGCTCAATGGTAAAGAAAGGAAATTGTAGCTAATAATTAAATACAAATACTTTTTGAAGTGCAATTTCTCAATCTAGTTGTCTCGAAACTGATCTGGAATTCTTTTCCTGATAAAGTTGAACATTCAAAGATGAAAAATAGAAGGTGGAAACTTGTAGATTGATCCATGATAACGTTCTAACAACCATTAACACAATTATGATACAGTAACAATGTGTAAATATGATGAGGTCATATTTTAGAATATAATTTTAAAAGTTGCTTGTGTCTTAACTGATCAGCAAGACGAAACCCTGATGACGTTGAAAAGACAACAGATTTCGGTTGTATTTACAGGTAAACAATTCTTTGAAAACTATCTTTAACATAGTAATCTCATAATTTATTAGAAAGACCACTCTTTCAAACAATCACAGTTTTCACGTAGATAATACATACAAGTAGAAAGGTTTTTGAGTATCATCTTTTTTAATTAGTTTTATTTTAAATGAACATAAATAACCTAAATGAACATAAATATTATGACCTCTAATTATGGTTAATTATACGTAGTTTTTGCTGTTTTATGTTACACCTAACTAAATTTGATCCCTTACATGTAATGCAATGAATAATAACGTTGACGTTGAAACGATAATCCTCGTTTAAGGGCGCGTACACATGGGCGCGACACGCCGCGCGACGTGCCGCGCGACAAGATAAGCAAGTCCGTACACATGGGCGCTGGTGTACGGTGACGTGTCGCGCGGCAGGAAAATATTACAACAATGATCAGAACTGAAATGGACGTTGAAGAGGCAGTATGTCTTTACATTTTGTATCGACGTTACAAGTCACGGAGACGAAGACAAAGACAAAAGTGGGTGCATCCAATTTTGAAAGATAGATTTAGTCATGGTGCTTTTTTTACTCTGTATCCGAAGCTGAGGAATTTCCGAGAAAAGTTTTTTAATTATTTTAGAATGTCAGTTGAATCATTTGATGGCCTTCTTAATATTGTTGAGGATGATTTAAAACCTTCCACAAACTTTGTGAGGGACTGTGTTTCACCTGAAGAAAAGCTAGTGATTACATTGAGGTAAGTGTATTTATTTAGGAAATTTTAATTAATTAACAAATGAGATATGTAAATGTATGATAATGTAAATAAAGAACATAGTCACACTAAATGAAAAGTCTATAACACGTGTGTTGTAGTTGACATTACTCGTACAGTTCCATTAAACTTTCCTGTGACATGACACTGTCTGTAGGTGATGTAGCTTGTGTGGGATGTGGTTCGTTGAAGTTATGGGAGACTGGTACATGAGGGTTCATAAAGTTGTGTGCTGTACGTTGTAGGGCATATCCTGTCGTTGATGGACCTTGGCTGTACGGATTGCGGTTGTAGGGTGGGTTATGTGGAGTAGGAGCGTATGCTTGTGGTTGTGTGTGAATTTCTTGTGCACGTTGAATTACTTCTAGTAGTTGTATCTTAGTCCTTATCCTTACATGCTGTGGTACTCTTTTTAGTTCTTTATACAAGGACAAGCAAAAAAGCTTATCTTCATCATCACTTTCAGGCAACGTCTGACTTTCTCTCAAGGAAATGCTCTTGGTCAAGATATCAGAGAAGTGCTTGTCCACAGGGTTTATTTTAGGTCTTTTAATTCCACTGCTAAGAGGTCGTTGAGGCATGGTCAAATCTTCATTGTCTGATCGTTCATCTACATCTTGCAAGACGGTGGTTTCATCTTCCTCGATGCTACTTTGAGTTTCCTTATTTCGCATGGTGTTTTCCAAAAACATCAATCTTTGAAAATATATGTAAGGTGTGCTTTTTACTGCTGCTGACCCTGACTTAGTCGTCTTTTTCTTTCTCAGCTCCCTTGCAAAGCTGTCTCTCAAATTCTTCCATCTTTTTTGAAGTGAAGCACCTAAAAAAAAAACACATACACTAACATAATTGTTTAGAAACATTTCCGTACTAATGCGAGTGTGTTTATTTTCAGGTATTTAGCTACTGGATGTTCTTTCGTTGAACTGCACTACAACTATAGATTGGGAAAGTCTACAGTATGCAGCGTGGTCAAGCAAGTATGTGCTGTAATCTGGAACAAACTCAAATGTATTTGCATACCAACAACCACAGAAGAGAAGTGGAAAGAAGTAAGTGACGAATTTCTCCGCTATGCCAATTTCCCTAACTGTCTTGGAGCTGTAGACTGTAAACACATTAGACTACAGCAACCTGAACATACGGGGTCACTTTTCTACAACTACAAACACTATTTCTCAATGATCCTGCTAGCTGTTTGCGATGCAAACTATAGTTTCTTGTTTGTTGATGTTGGAGCCTACGGAAAAAGTAATGATTCTTCTATTTTTTAAGAATCCACATTTTACAAAAAGCTTATAAAAAACAAGTTGAATATTCCTGATCCGAAACCAATTTCAAATAGAGACGCAAAACCTCTACCATATGTATTGGTTGGTGACGATGCCTTTGGTCTCAGCAAAAACATCATGCGCCCATACGTTGGAAAGATGTTAGAACACTCCAAGCGAATATTCAACTACCGACTTTCCAGGGCTAGAAGGTACATAGAATGCACTTTTGGAATTTTAGCAAACAAATGGCGAATTTTCCATAGGCCTATTAATGTGAACGTAGACTTTGCAGAAAACATTATTTTGGCGTGTTGTATGCTACACAACTATGTTCGTCAGCGAGATGGTTGTAGATACGAAGATACCTTGTATGCAGCACCGTTTTTCAATGTGGAAAACGTAGTACAACGCCCAAACACATACGCGAAAGAAGTAAGGGATAGAGTTCGTCATTACTTCATCACTGAGGGAAGACTACCATGGCAAGACAAAATGGTGTAAATGACCTGTAGTGTAAAAATAATTGTGAATCATACGTTATATAGTCACCCTTGGAGTAAAATGATGTTGCAACTAAAATAGGATACATTTTTTTGAGCCATAATTATGTATAGTTTCACCCGCCCGTTCGTTACCTATTACACGAATTGGCTTTGTGATGTTGTTAATTGCCATTATATAATCAACCTGTAGACCTTTTAATTTTAGATTACAATAATTATTGTTGTTCTACTTATCTTTTTTCATGAATCCTTTGATGTGCTAAACCTTTATTTACAGTTTTAAGAAGAAAATTACATACATAAATACATTTGTATTCCTCATAACATTATTTTATCGTTAGACTAATTTAAATTAAGTTTAGGGATAGAATGCAGATTTTATTACAAATAAAAAACGTTAACAAGTTTGTAACTGAACATTATGGGGTTTAAAAGGTTTACATGTGTTCTGTGTTGTCCAGACCTATTAACCTATGTACGAATAATCATTATAATAATCATCAAAAGTGATGATTTAACAACAATATATGAGTTTATTTAACAATATATGAGTGAAAAGAAACGCCAAATCAATACATTATATCCACCTCTCCAGGGTTAACTAAAAACCACTTACCGTAAATCTTCTTCTGTTCCACTGTAGCATCCTTCTCAAAAAACAAGTCCACTAAATCTACCCAGGCCGACCTTTTCAACACCCGATTTTTGTAATCTTCACTCTCAAAGTCCCAAATGGCACGCCGTTTTTCAACTTCATCAATGAAAAGCTCGGTATCAAAACTTTGCTGTAACTCCATCTTCGTTCAGGTCGCGCGACAGACTGAGGGCATGTGTACGTTTCCGTATGGAACAATAGAACTCGAGCCGCGCTGCAACCTAGCGGTTGACGCGGAAACCTAGAGTCGCGCGACGAGCCGCTCGTCATTACCGAATAGGCGACCGCATGTGTACGCTTCCATTTAAACTACGAGTATGTTGAGTCGCGCAGCACGTCGCGCGGCTCAAGTCGCGCGGCATGTCGCGTCCATGTGTACGAGGCCTAAGTAAACGACTAGATGTTGTGCCGATAGGAAAAATAGACTGCACCGTTCATTGCTTTTGGCAATATAGCATAAGTTGAACTTTATTCCATCCAAGCAACGGCAATATATCAAGGAGCTCTGATATTCAATATTATGTTTTCCTCACCCTCCCAACAAAATATTGGAGGATCGTTAAGAAATCGTACACGTTTTTTCACAATGGCAGGCGTTGTGAATGTAAAGCGTTTAGTCCTTCGTCTAACAACCACATGTGTTGGAATAGAATTTTTGTAGTTAAAAATTATTACGGTTTTATCAATTATGAAAATGTAATACAAGTGTAATAACACAAATTTGTTGTAATTAATTGGAAGTAAGGAGACAATTTAGTAACTAATTATAACTTAACTAAAGGTTGCACTAATACTAATTTTCTTGTATTAAGTAATTATTAATATTAAAGGACATTTTCACGGATAACATTTTGAAATGTTGCGTAATCAAATAATATTGACTACCAATAATATTCCAGTACCATTTAATGTTTTAAAAGTTTCATAAATTTTATAAAAACAAGTAAAATGAAAACATCTACATATTCTTGGAATAGGTTTTCTTTTTGAATTTATAAAATGATAATGGCGTTGATTATTGACAGTTGAATATAAATTTCATATACGGTTAACTTAATACAAAGTTTAGTTTCAACAGGTATACATTTAAGTTTAAAAGCCAAAATTAAAGTTTTAAGGCGAACATAAAACGTTGATTTTACAATACAATATAAGAGTAACAAACTACGGGAACTATGAAGTTTAAAACAATCAATTAAAGTCTGTGGGATAATATTCCGAATTTTTAATTTAAGCCTTTTAACAGAGGTTTGTTCTGCACTTTTAAGACAAGAAGCTGAGGAAATCCCCTCAGTATACTTAGGAGCTTTGTGCTGTTTCCTTAGTAAAAGGATATTCGGGAAGAGTAAGTTTGGTGTAGGGGACGCGTTTTGACG
This sequence comes from Homalodisca vitripennis, assembly GCF_021130785.1. Classification (NCBI taxonomy): domain Eukaryota; kingdom Metazoa; phylum Arthropoda; class Insecta; order Hemiptera; family Cicadellidae; genus Homalodisca; species Homalodisca vitripennis. The sequence continues at coordinate 48,740 of NW_025777945.1, forward strand.
AGATCCTCGAGGTGGGATAACGGATACATGCCAGCCAAGTCACCTTGAAAGAGGAGGAGCCTAGTGCTTCTTGTAGCCAAAGCGGACAAGGAGGCTAATGTCTAGGCTTTAAGACTTTAAAATTGAGGAATCCTTGCCCACTCCAACGGCCATCGTCTGTAGAAAACTAGACCTTTTTATATCCAAATATCTAGTCATTTGCGCTTAGAGATTATAACGTATAATCGGGTCAGGGATAGTTTATAAAAATATATAACCCTAAGACACCAGATAGAACAGTCGAGAGGGGTAAAATCCAGGATTTGAGAGGTAGAGGTAGTTTCCAAGTTCAGCTCAGAACCGAATTAATGTAAAACCAAAAGCCGAAGCAAATACAGCACCGATGATCAACGGATCAACAGGCTTTCATCATCGCCGAATCGGAAACGAAAGGAAATAAAGGGAAGGCGTCAGCATTTGCTTTAGGATGACTGTTCCTAAACGTTCCCTAATACGACAGTTGCTAGTTCAACTGAAGCTTGAAAGCGAGGAAAGCTGGTGCCAACGTACGTCAAGCGACCCAGCGGCCTTGAAAAGAAACGATAAGCTAAATAACGATTAAATGCGAACACTAGTTCGCTCGAAATCACGCCTAGCTCGACTCGAGCTCGAAAGTAAGGAACGCTGGTGCCAACGTACGTCAAGCGACCCAGCGGCCTCGAAAAGAAACGATAAACCAAATAAAAACTAAATTGAAACTCCTCGTTACTAGTAATAGAATCTAATCGTATTCGTACTGATTTATTTTCTTGCTATACTTTATATTTAAAGTAATATTTTATTAGCAGCTTAAGTACGTAATACCGTGTACTTATCGTATCGTTAGTGACTGGGCAAGTGCAGGTAAAAACGTGTTTTGGCAGGTAAAATAAGTACCTACTACGGCTAGGACTTACTTGCATCTTATCGTGTCGTAAGTGGGGACGGTGACTCCGACTTGACGACGACTCCGACAGAGAGAGCGAGCCAGCCAGGCACAGCGTACTTATGTACTGTAGTACATGAGCCGTCCGCTGTAAGGCGCTTCAACCCTTGAAGTGAACTCCGGCGGATTTATCCTGAAACTCCATGTCTTACCCGGTCGAGCCGGACCCCGCCAGCTGACATCTCCCGCGATGGTGTTGAGCTACTGGAGTATAATTGTAGGTGGAAGAAATAAAAATTATAACATGTCATTAAAAATCTAAAAATATTCTCCTCTGAAAAAAATAAAAAAATGCTTTATTTAAGCCCCCTGTAAAAATGACATTTTACAAGATATGCCTGGAGATCCATTGGGTATCCCAGATTCAGATTTGATTGATTTGATCGGCCTTTGCTATACCCCGTGTTCAAACTAGCCAAAACTGAACTCTCCTGTTGGGGTATGCATCAAGAGGTTATAAAAATAAGCAACCATATAATAACAGAACTTAAACTGTTCGTTTCTTTTATTTCAGGTATTCATAAACGTTCAGTTCAAAGCAGATTATATAATTATAATCAAATAGAAAGCCATTGGTCTGACTGAGTTGGAAATGTACAAGAGAAGATAAGGTGACGGTGCCGATATGGCGGTATGACAACCCACTATCTCAAGCTTCAATGTCTGCGATATAGCGGTATGACAACCCACTATCTCAAGCTTCAATGTGTGCGATATGGCGGTATGACAACCCACTATCTCAAGCTTCAATGTCTGCGATATAGCGGTATGACAACCCACTATCTCAAGCTTCAATGTCTGCGATATGGCGGTATGAAAACCCACTATCTCAAGCTTCAATGTCTGCTGTGCTTGCTCTCCTTGCTGGCTACGGGAGATCAAGACGGTTTCCAAGGTTTGTATTTTTTATTGTTAACTTAACGAATGTGTATGTCATTGAGCTGAATAATATAATCAATTTCTTTTTAACAATTTCCAATTTTTAATGCAGTACATATTGTAGTAAGCAAATATTAAAGTTTTAAAGTAAAGCAAGAGAGAACATAACTATAACAAAAATGAAATGTTAATTTATTATTAATACTTTGATACGCCCTTGGAGGGAACTGTTTAACGTAATGTAAACTATCCCATAGGATTTTCCTACAATAATCAATTATGGTTTAATATAAAGTACTGTATGACGTGTTCAGCTATTAGTTAATCACTGCAATAAAGGAAGTGATGCTTTAGTTGATTATTACATTTTATAATTTATGTTAATAGACCTAACTATTTGATCTCATCCCAACTATTCTATGGAGTTTCACTCTGATCATTAGTCAAAGTTTTAATATGTACTATGTGTCCAATTATTATTTGATCAAGTTGATCAGGACAATTACGGATATTTTGTTAATTATTTATCCAAATTTACAACTAACGCTATTTTAGAGAAGATTCTGACATGATGGAGGCTATGCCATAGAGTTTTACTCTTGTCATTAATACACTTTTTAATATGTACTATGTCAAATTATTAGTTGAGCAGAACAATTATGGAAAGTATGTGTTAGTTAGTTATCCAACTTGACATTTAATGACATTGTAGAGAAGAGTTTGACGTTATGGAAATTATTCCGTGGAGTTTCACTCTTGTCGTTAATAACAGTTTTATAATATTAACTATGTGTCCAATTATTAAGTTATCAGAAAAATTACGAAAATTATGTATTAGTTAGTTACCTAACTTTACAATTAATGTCATTGTAGGGAAGAGTTTGACGTTATGGAAATTATTCCATGGAGTTTTACTCTTGTCATTGATAAAAGTTTTATAATATGTACTATGTGTCCAATTATTAATTTAGTAATGACTAAACTAATACATAACTACAACCTAGGTTAAAGTAATCAAAAAATACCAGAGCGTTGTGACACGCATAAGTCGGGAACAACATAAACCATGTTGTGTGTCTATTCCATCCATACTAACTTTAAAAAATGCACTTAATGAAACTAAACACTAATTATTAAAGCTGAACAACGTAATACAGGTCACAATAGATCTACACTACTTAATATCCAATTCAAAATGTTAGTAATTTTGAAGACTCAATAAGAGAAAAAGTTTTTTGTGCTTAAGGATAGATGAGAAAGCTTGATTTTTCTCTCACAGAGTAAGTATCACTAGAAGCAGCCCACTCTGCAGGTTAAGTCATGAGAAAGACGTACTGCAGAACACTTGTTTTGTGACTGTCATGATCTGCTACATGACGTTTTACCATCCATGAAATTTTTAATAATTATATAAAATTTTCTTAGGAAACTTTGATATAATAGTTTAAAGTTGTTATGTAACTACAAATAATATTGTAAGCAGTTAGGATTCAAACTGAAAGTTTCAGGGTTTTTACTTTCAAAGCCTATATTCTTGGCAGTTGGCCAATCTTTGAAAGAAGAAAATGGTATTAGCCACACAGGTCTTGGGGCAGTTCTATTGCGTTATGCCTTCAGTATTTAAATATATCTGTAACAATAGAGATATTTCAGTGGTGAAAATACAGCTGTCAGGCCAATCATGCTACATAAACCTCTGTAGTCATGCACACCATTGTTTGGCGGATTAAGAAATATCATGGTGTTTAATAAACTGACCACGAATCTGTGAAATTAACTAACCCCTTTGTTTGCTTCACTGTCAGAAATCAGATTTTGGTCAAAAGCTCTGAACAGGAGCATAATATGAACGTTCCGTAATATGAATACATTCGTCGGAAGATAAATATTATATTGTAAAACTGTAATCTGACTTTAAAATACTATATATAAAATTAGATCATACACTGAACCTACAATCATGAACATTTTATTAATATCCATCATAACGTTGGATCTCTTCTGGAAAATTTTGTTTATATCTTTAAATATATGTGTAATTCCAAGCAACGCCAGCTTATTGGCTGGGTAAATTACTATGAGTTTTATAAACACATATCACCATAATGTCTGTATTGGACAACTTTATGAAAAGGAATAAAGACACATCTTAAAGGATTTACCTGAAATTTACACCAGCACATTGTAAGTTTAGGCATTTTCCTCATTTAAGCATTTTAGAAGGAATTTAAGACAATCTTAACCAGTGTTTGTTACGGTACATGCACGTAAAATGTCCAATACCATGCAATATAGTCTGCAACCATATTGGTATGACAGTAATGTTGTGCATTTTCCCTCCGTTGTTATATTCTGAGAAAGTATACAGAATAACGTAAACAAACGTCCAAGAAATAGGTAAAATATCTTATGTATGTTATCTCTAAAAGAAGTTTAGAAGGAATGCAGGCCAACCTGAAAGTCATTTTGTTTGAGATTTACTTAACATGGATCGTACGCTTACATATATCCCAAGCACTAGGAAATAAATATTGTTCCTTTAATAGCATTTTGTGTAGAAATAAAAAAGCCTCTTTAAATGTATGCTATGGACGTGCATCAAATGTACATTAGGCTCAGTCTAAATGCGCACAAAATAATCAAAATTGTTCAAAAAAATTGCTGAATATTTTTTATTTTTCAAGTATTTTGAGGACTACGATAAAACCTCAATTAACACCTTTACAACGTATAAAATGAATAGTGTACTCAGCTTATTGCTAAGAGTATAAAACATCTCTGTCTTTTTTTCCTCAAACAACATTTTAGGAGGAATAAATATCAACATAAGTAAATTATTTGTTACGAATAGCCAAGAAATGGATCTTTCAGTAAGTATTCAGGTCAACAAATGGGTATTTACAAGTACTTTTGTTATGTATCTGTACAAGTATTGTAGGAGGAATAGAGAACAACCCCAATAATCGAACAATGCGGAGAATACAGGAACTTAATCGTACTTTAGGCTAAATCTCTAATTATGTACCATGAATGTTGGTTATTCTCCCTTTATACAGTGTTGAGAAGGAAAACTAAACAACGTCAACTAATACATCGTTTCCACATAGATCAAGTGTGTTTTATGGTCAGACTACAAAATATAAGAAAATAGAAATATGAATGAAAAGTATTTTTCCTCAAAGCATTTTGAGAAGAAATCAAGAAATACTTGAACTAAATTTTGTTAAAGCGTTCAGTAAATAGATATTAGGCTGTCTAGGAATTTTGAGCCAGATGTTTTTTATTGTTTCCTTTACGTAAGAAAATATGTCGTCGTATGACACCAAATTTCAAAAGTCTCAATAAAAAAGAGATCGGTAAAAAATAGTTTCTAGGTTGAGTACATTAAATGCAACGTCAATAGAAATTATAAGTTTAACTGTATTAATACAATACGGTTTTGGGCAAGTCAACAAAAATTGCGGTTGTTGACGGTTTTTGTTTGGCTCAACAATAGTGTTAGCAAACAATGTTAAGGTCTTAATAAAAGAAAAAGACTGGTGAAAGTTTAAGTTCAGGTTGACTCCACTCAACATCAAATCTGATAGAATTTATGGTTTTAGTATTGTTAAAACGATACCCATTTTGGAAAAATAATCAGAAGTTCGGATTTTTCTGTTTGTGGTTTATCTCATCAAGACATTTATTTTGGAGGATTAATCGATAGGTTTCGTACTTATAATATTTGAACTTTCCTCCATACCCCTTATTTCTGTTGAGTGTGGGGTAATTTTTAAATCGATAATAAGTGTTATTAATTGTTTTTCTTTGCTTTAAGCCTGTTTTTGAAGATGGGTAGATTTTGAATAAAACAGGATTTTTTGGACTGCTATTGTCTAGTTATGCCAGAAATTAGTAACACTACGTTTTGAGATATGCATTCTGATCTCCTCTTTAGGTGGATAACTAACCTAACAGAACAGATTTATGATAAAATAAACAAATCACACCAATGAAAGTTTGGTTTTGAACAGTTCAGTTAGATTGGAGCAGTTATAAAAGTCTCACCAGTTAATTTATTTGCATAAATATTGTTTCTAGTTTGTAATCGATTTATATTGGCCTCTGTTTAGTTTTCAGTGGTTATTCATTCAGTAACTTGTATTTCAGTTCGTTTAATAATATAGGTATGTATAAAATAATAAGTGTTTTATTAACCCTCCATCAGGCGCTTAAAATTAGAAAAAACCCTCAGGCGCTCACGGAGGTTTCCTCCAGGTTAGCCAATAATGGGTATTATAGTCGTTTAAAACTGTTTTTATTTGTTTAAATATTCATACTGATTTAATTACAATGTAACATATTCATTTTTAGAATTTAAATAAAAATTACTCTCTTATGTAATGAATTTTCAAAAGAAGAATTTCGAAATTTAAAAAATGTTATTGTATAATAACAACATGGTTTATTTTAAGGAATAATGCAATTAATTGTAAAAATGTTTAACCTTCTGTAATAATATATGGAAATTAACTTAGTTTTTAACTTCTTACAAAAACAACTTACTTCAATTCTTGAGATATTATACAATTGTAATGTCAATTATTATTCTAAAATAAAAATGTATTCTTTACTAAAATTTTTTTTAACACTACACAAAGTTTCAAAACATTTTCCTTCTGGTTCTTATAACGACAATGTTCACTCCATAAACAGTACTGAAATGTTCCCTAGCACACGGGTACTGTACTGACAAGTCTCTCGTCTTCATTCTCCATTTCACAAAATTCAAATAAAAATATATTGTAAAACTTAAAAAGAAACCATCACAGGTCACACATTACTCCATAAAAACTAAACACTATACGGCGCTCACGGAGATTTCGTCCAAGGACTACAAACACGACATCGAGCGCTCACGGAGGAATCGTCCAGTCTCACACGGAAGTAGACCTCATACTGACAGATTTTGACAAAGATAAGCGGGAGGCTATTGTTTCGCTTCTCCGAAAGATGCTCGTGAAGTACACTGCGGGAAACGACTGCCAACATCAGAAAAGTAGTACTATTTTTAATAATAAAAAATACACGGAGGAAAACTCCGTTTAGCGCCCGATGTAGGGTTAGATACAGGTTTATATGTAGTGTGTATGAAATAGAGTAATAATAATATGTGTGTTGTAATTGTTGCCTTATGTGTATAACAAAGTGTTGTTTAGTTTAACCTAGATTATAATTATGTGTTAGGTTATTTACACACCTAAGCAAGATATCTTATGTCAGATATCGAAACTTAGTGTCAGTGATTTATTTGCTGAGCCTTAGTGTAGTCTATCACTCGTGGTTCTGCCCACACAATATCTCATACACGAACTGATCTATAGACTTACAATTTTGTATGAAGCTTCACTTCTACAAGTGGAAAACTGTATTCGGTGATGGTGCATGTCACTCAATGGGATTTTGCTGAGCCTTAGTGTAGTCTATCACTCGTGGTTCTGCCCACACAATATCTCATACACGAACTGACCTAAAGACAAGATTTTGTATGAAGCTTCACTTCTACATGTGAAAAACTGTATTCGGTGATGGTGCATGTCACTCAATGGGATTTTGCTGAGCCTTAGTGTAGTCTATCACTCGTGGTTCTACCCACACAACATCTCATACACGAACTGACCTAAAGACAAGATTTTGTATGAAGCTTCATTTCTACATGTGAAAAACTGTATTCGGTGATGGTGCATGTCACTCAATGGGATTTTGCTGAGCCTTAGTGAAGCCTATCACTCGTGGTTCTACCCACACAACATCTCATACACGAACTGACCTAAAGACAAGATTTTGTATGAAGCTTCATTTCTACATGTGAAAAACTGTATTCGGTGATGGTGTATGTCACTCAATGGGATTTTGCTGAGCCTTAGTGAAGCCTATCACTCGTGGTTCTACCCACACAACATCTCATACACGAACTGACCTAAAGACAAGATTTTGTATGAAGCTTCATTTCTACATGTGAAAAACTGTATTCGGTGATGGTGCATGTCACTCAATGGGATTTTGCTGAGCCTTAGTGAAGCCTATCACTCGTGGTTCTACCCACACAACATCTCATACACGAACTGTCCTAAAGACAAGATTTTGTATGAAGCTTCATTTCTACATGTGAAAAACTGTATTCGGTGATGGTGCATGTCACTCAATGGGATTTTGCTGAGCCTTAGTGAAGCCTATCACTCGTGGTTCTACCCACACAACATCTCATACACGAACTGATCTATAGACTTACAATTTTGTATGAAGCTTCATTTCTACATGTGAAAAACTGTATTCGGTGATGGTGTATGTCACTCAATGGGAATTTGCTGAGCCTTAGCGTAGCCTATCACTCGTGGTTCTGCCCACACAATATCTCATACACGAACTGACCTAAAGACAAGATTTTGTATGAAGCTTCATTTCTACATGTGAAAAACTGTATTCGGTGATGGTGTATGTCACTCAATGGGAATTTGCTGAGCCTTAGCGTAGCCTATCACTCGTGGTTCTGCCCACACAATATCTCATACACGAACTGACCTAAAGACAAGATTTTGTATGAAGCTTCATTTCTACATGTGAAAAAACTGTATTCGGTGATGGTGTATGTCACTCAATGGGATTTTGCTGAGCCTTAGCGTAGCCTATCACTCGTGGTTCTGCCCACACAATATCTCATACACGAACTGACCTAAAGACAAGATTTTGTATGAAGCTTCATTTCTACATGTGGAAAACTGTATTCGGTGATGGTGTATGTGACGCAAATATTTTTACATTTGTCTAATGGGTAATCCTGATTGCAACGAGAAAATAGCAGAATAAATATATGTGTAAACAAACTCAATACAAACATAAGAGATTCAAACATGAGACTTATTAACACTTGTATCCTAACGATTCTAACACATATAGCATAATTTTATAGTGAATTTGTATGTATAATCTTATACGTTTATCATTTAAACAACTTATATAAAAAACAATTTACTAGACAAAAAAATTAACGAATCTTGTAGCAAGATATGTCCAAGAAAAATTTCATACGTCTAAGTATTTTATGAACATTCATTTCTATAAGAATAAATTCTATGGTGCGTCATGATTCTGTCAACATCTTCTGTGTATTAATATATCCGCCGAACATCTCGGGATTAAAATGAGCTACAGGTTTGAAATGTTGCATGTAACCTTAGCGAAGCCTGTTACGACACTTGGTGTGGCGATCTCCTACCTTTCTATATCACTAATCGATGGAAAATGTCCGGAAAACATAATTAGTGTCTCTCTACACATCTTCAAAATAAAATTTAAAAATCCCAACCTTTCACATAATAATAATCAGTTGGAACGTCCAGGACATCCGTTATATACAGGGTGATTCAAAACTAAACGGCAATCTCTCGGGAGCTTATTCTATAGCTAAAAACAAGTAAAAAAGTTTATATAACCATATGCCCGGAAACGCTTCGTTAGCGAGTTACGCCTAGCGAAAGATTTCGCCCGGATTTCAGAACCCTTGGTGAAGTCAGGCCGTATAAAAATGGTAAAGGTAGTTACAAAGATACAAATACGATTGTTTTTTTATGTTTTTTATATCTGACAAAATTTATTAAAATTCGTCCCAGAGCTGTAAATGCAATACTTTCAGAGATATCTTACGTAAAACACAAGAATTGGTGCAAAGAAATAACACATTTTTGTGTTTAACGTAAGATTACTTCCATAAATGTTAAATAAAGGTCATTTTTTTCTTACACAGATTTGTAGAACATTTAATTCTGAAAAGATTCATGTGAATTACTTAGGAAAAAAATTAATAATAGGTATTGAAATTTAGCTTTATTTAAAAATAAAACAGACGCACAAAAAATGCATATTCTTATCTGCATAAAATATTAACTAATGTTTAGGTTGTGAGTAACAGCTGATCATTTATTCAACATTTTTGACGTGACAACGTCTTAAATTAGGTTGCGGCTCGGAGTCACTCATGAAAAAGTGTAACGCCCGGTAACGTTACGATGCCCGTCCAGTGGGTCCGCCGCACGGGATCCGCACGGGATAAAGCAGATAACTGTGGGTCCGCCGCACGGGATAAAGCAGATAACTATGTTTTATTCGTGAAAATGTGGAGTGCTTAGATTCGTCATTTACAACAACTACAACAATAAAGGTAAATAATTGTACACTGATATTTCATTATCGTAAACTATGATTGATTGATTAATTGTTAGATTGACACAAAAGTTGAGAAACTGAGTTTATAGGTTATGTCATACTATTGACAAATGTTGATAGTGTTAAGTAAATTATTAGTTTAAATCACTCTGCAATCAATCGTAATTCAGTCGATTGAGAAGAAACAGCGCGTATTGCTAGTCAAACATTTAAAATAACAAATTATAACCTCTAACCTGTCATAACAGTGCGACCAAACAAACGAACTAAACCGACCAATCACCACGCGCGGAGTTAGAATTTAACTGTGTTTAGCAAGAATTTCAAATTCCAATTTTAGTAAATGTTTTATTCAACTTTACCATTTACAATAACAAATTTTAAATTTTTATTGTCATATTTTCTTTGCAAAGGTTGGCAATATCAGCTGATCAACAATTAAGTTCATGAAGTAATATTTGAATAACCTTTATGGAGGTTTTTGTATTGTGGCGTGTGAAGATTGTATTTTGTGAGATCCTGTGATTATTTGGAAATATTTTATACAAGTGTATAAAATATTTTATTAAATATTTATTTTTAAAATATTTTATTAAATATTTATTTTTAAAATATTTTATTAAATATTTATTTTAAAAATATTTTATTAAATATTTATTTTTAAAATATTTTATTAAATTTTATTTTTAAAATATTTTATTAAATATTTTTATAAAAGTGTATGTAATTATCTTAGTAAATAATGGCAGATAATGTAAATGGTATGTATTCGTTTGAAGAGTATACGGACATGATACTGATTTACGGCAAAGTTAACAAGAATGGTTTAGCTGCAGTTCAGGAATATCGTGATACTTTTCCACATCGAAGAACACCTGATCGCAAAACATTTGAAGCTGTGGAGAGACGACTTAGAGAAACTGGTAGCTTTAAACCGAAGCGAATAGATACTGGTCGTCAACGTAGCGCAAGGAACTATAATAATGAACAAGCAATAATAAATGCTGTAGAATTATCACCAACCACAATCACCAGACGATTATCACGTCAGTTAAATATTAAGACTTATTACCGCAAGATCTTAATAAACGGAAGATGTTCTGCCGCTGGTTAAGAAGAAATTGTTTACGACATCAGTATTTTCTTCGGCGTATTCTCGTTACTGATGAATCCTGTTTTACTAGAAATGGAATTGTAAATTTTCGTAATACCCATACTTGGGCGAACGACAACCCACATGAAACTGCGACGAGGCATTTTCAACATACATTTTCAGTCAATGTATGGCTTGGTGTTCTGGGTGATAATTTGATTGGTCCATTTTTCCTCCCTAATCGACTTAATGGAGTAGCGTACTTAAATTTTTTAAGAACAAACCTGCCTACCCTCTTGGAAGATATTCCTGTTCAAAACAGAATAAATGCATGGTTTTATGCACGACGGAGCACCTCCACATTTTTCTAATGACGTGAAAAACTATTTAAATGATACCTACGGTAGACAATGGATTGGTCGAAATGGACCAGTAAAATGGCCACCACGTTCTCCTGACCTCACGCCAGCAGACTTTTTCTCATGGGGTTGGATGAAGTCAATTGTTTATTCAAAACGGATTAACACCATAGAGGAGTTACGTAATCGCATTACCGAGGCGGCAGAAACTATCAAGAATGCTCCAAACGTTATGAAACGCGCTAGAAAAGAGTGGATTCGTCGTGCGAAAACGTGCATTGCTAACAACGGAGGACACTTTGAGCAACTATTATAGGTGATTATTACAGTTTTATAAAGGTAAATACATTTTATGTTAATGTTTAGTCTAGAATAAATAATCAGCTGTTACTCACAACCTAAACATTAGTTAATATTTTATGCAGATAAGAATATGCATTTTTGTGCGTCTGTTTTATTTTTAAATAAAGCTAAATTTCAATACCTATTATTAATTTTTTTCCTAAGTAATTCACATGAATCTTTTCAGAATTAAATGTTCTACAAATCTGTGTAAGAAAAAAATGACCTTTATTTAACATTTATGGAAGTAATCTTACGTTAAACACAAAAATGTGTTATTTCTTTGCACCAATTCTTGTGTTTTACGTAAGATAATCTCTGAAAGTATTGCATTTACAGCTCTGGGACGTATTTTAATAAATTTTTCAGATATAAAAACATAAAAAACAATCGTATTTGTATCTTTGTAACTACCTTTACCATTTTTATACGGCCTGACTTCACCAAGGGTTCTGAAATCCGGGCGAAATCTTTCGCTAGGCGTAACTCGCTAACGAAGCGTTTCCGGGCATATGGTTATATGAACTTTTTTACTTGTTTTTAGCTATAGAATAAGCTCCCGAGAGATTGCCGTTTAGTTTTGAATCACCCTGTATAAATCGGAGTCGTACAAAGAGATTCTAGCTAATTTCCGTGATATTTAACAGAATAAACTGTAATACTGTAGAATCACAACCTTCTGAGAACGGTTGTGCTGTAGAGGAAGGTCTTCATTTATTTAAATACGTGGGCGCACAGAATAATTTAAACTATGCCTGGAGACTAGAGGTGTCTCCTCGCTTTAACGTACTCGGTACACAAGGCTTTGTTTATTGTTTTCAATATTCTGCAGTGGAGGGCAAAGTAAACTCACCCTAAACTGGATATCTCATTATCAAAAGTCAATCAATAGATCAAATAAGATTAATAATGTAACTCGATTGTGATTCCCGTGTGTTATCTCCTCTAATGTATTTAATCAACGTTTTGATTATTATAACTAGTTCCCTACCAGTTAATCAAAATAATAGGTTGTAGAGTAAAAGTTATCATATCCGATCTTAACGGCACTGAGCCATGGTCGGAGCAAGAAAAAATTCGGTTAACCTTAGGAGCGAAACTCCATTTTTTCTAAGCAAAATCGTATATATATATATATATATATATGACGATGAACAATCATACAGTAATGTATATAACAGAGTATAAAGCATTAGTGAAATGACTTCAGCTAAAATGAAATTATACAGCGTACTGTATACAGTACTCATTGATGTAAATCATAAAAGTTATATACTTACGGAAAATAATGTTTAAACTACGATCCCTAGAGTACAGTAATTCAATTTTCATACATGAAAGTATATTTATTTTTCCAATCCCAATACACCTTTGAAGTATAAAGTTTTTATTAATATAATAGTGAGCAGTTCCATGAAAATGAACAACGTCACTCCTACAACACAAGAGATTATACACTACACTAGCTTGTGGATTGGCTAACGTATTATTCTGCATTATAACTTAAAAATAAATGCACAGGCTCCTTAAAAATGAATGTACCATAAAATCCTTTAACAATGACTAACGTTGTACCTTATAAACCGAGTATACCATTTCGTAAAAGAATATTTGTTGTTAAAAATTTCTTTTAATTGATATGGTATGATATTTTTAAATTCTGATTTTATTTATATTCCTTTTTATTTATAGGATTAACTGGATTATAACTGCAGTGCACATGTTTATATTAGCTCTAAAAAAATAAATAAAACGCAATGAGAAACTTTTAATTGGACTATTGAAAAAAGTTATCGCCCGATAACGGGAACAATCGGATTCGGTCGGATATCGGAGTCGGTTACGCAGTGTGGTCGGAAATGAGGGGTCCTACTTTAATTCATCTTAGGTTGAACATGTATTATATTCTAAGGAGGAGGATAACGATAAGAGCAAAATTAAAACTCTTCCCGGTAATTTTATTAATATACTTTATTTATACTACTCTATTTTTAGACGTACAATCTCGACGTTCAGATTGGCGAGTCGTCCGCCTGCGCTACGGCAATCCTCTGCGGTGTAAAGGCGAACTTCGAGACTGTCGGCCTGGACATCAGAGGGAAGTTCGGGAACTGCACGTCTAGCTTCGTGTCGAGGGTGGAGTCCCTCATTGACTGGGCTCAAACAGGAAGGTGAAACAGAAACGTAACCATTATTTTAAGGCTTAAGAAACCATACAGAAACTATGTTGTAAAACAAATTGTAATTGTAATGCACCTTAAAGGGATTTTCTTACATATTTAGGACGTGACTTTGAACCATGTCCGTTTAACGTTCTTCATATCTATGGTGTATTTTCTTAGTAATTGTTGAGAAAGAGTATTCAAACTTCAGTATGTAACCCATTAGTTAAGACTTGTTATGTCAGTTGGTTTTTTTAATAAGATAACTTGATTCAATGTTTTTAATTCTAAAGTTTTAAACATTCATAACTAGAGAGTGTTTCCCCCAAAAAGACTACATACATGGATGGGGGACAGAAATGTACATGAGTCTAAATATAAACGATAAAAAAATCAAACATCCTATAATAAAAAATAAACGTTAATAATTTACCACAAGAATATTTTAACATACAATAAGTACAAGTTAGTTACTCTATAAGATGATTTAATACCTAAAAATATGAACAAATTCTGTTGGGGCTAGAAATTACTGGTGGTTTAGAAGTTTATTACTAAATTAAAAAAGTTTAAAGTTCATTCTGGGTAGAAGCTAAGTTTAAGGAATACAAAGAATTTGTAGATTACTCGGGGCATAAAAAATAGCCACAAGAATATAACTAAAGTATTTACAAACCCTGTATATCGTGTAAAATCTACGTGACCTCAATGGATTTTTAAAAACTTACGTGATAAGTTTGAAATTTTTACATGAAGTATTTTTGTACTTTTAAAACGTATTTTACACCATATTATGAGGTACAAATTATGAAGAATTAGGCTGAATTGGTGTGCATGTACGAAAGGAATTAAATGTCTAAATAGGATTAGAAAGAAATGATAATTGTGTTTGACATATACATTTGTTTCATACGTTATATTTAAACCGAATGACGTGGAATATAAAACATGCGTTCTTTTGAATATAAAACATTTCCCAGCTGTACGTTTTGAAATCTGAAAAGTCATAACCTAACGTGGTGAAGATTTTAACCTTGTTGAAAAGCTTATGCTAAAACTTAAAATCTACTCTTTAAGTTAGATATATACTAATAAAACCTAATTTAAAAAATCATTAGTAATAAACAAATTTTGTTTTCGGAACAGGAATCAAAGAACATTTTCCTGAAATAAAAATCCATTTTACCTCCAATTAAGGCTAAGATAAAACTATTAACTTGATAGTGGTATCTTATTACTTCAAATGATACAAATAAACAATGTACAAATCAATAATCACAAATAAAACGTGTAAATTATTAAAAACTTTAAATTATTTTGTGTACGCGTATATTTGTAAAATCATATTCTTGTTGTGTACTCATGTAAATAAACACAACAATAATTTGAGCTGTAATGTACAATATGGTATTGCCTGCAACCTACTTTATTGTTGATATTAAATTTAGAATAATAACAAAGCGGCTTGTATTTTGTACAATACAAGATACCGAGACAGGAGTATGGTTTTGTAAATGACACATTTTATTTGGTTCCTGAAGAAAAGTTTCCGCAGGGATTACATTAACCTTATTAACAGTTGAGGCAATATTGTTACGTTCTTCTAGGCGGATTTGTGAAATAAGTGAAGGCAATTCTTTGGAATTAATTTACTGATGTTTGCAGGACACTGGTTCCCTATATATTATGCATTAATATATGGATTTTGAGGTGCCTCACGAAGAAGTTGTCTTAAAATTGCAATGTTGCTTTATTATTTTATTATTATAAGCTATTTGGTCACTGACTTGTTTTGGATCTCTTTCAGACACAGCGCTTAGAGGAGGTGAAAAGGAGCTAAACTCAACATTCACATTGAATGAACCCTTCTCACCTACGTTATGTGTAAGAAAATATAATCATGACAACTGGAAACATTAAGGGATATTTCATCATTAGAGAAACGAGTTTTTACAACTCACAATTAAAACGTGGAAGTCGCGAGTAAATTAACAAACAACTGGGAATTGAGTCAATATTTTTTGCTATTAATTGCTTACGTTCCTCTACTTTACTCCTCACCATTCCCACCCACACTCAACAAATACATCCACTCACGCAGCTTTCTGTACATACCGTACATGATGATTGTAATAAATTGAAATTTGAATGCAGTGAACAAGCAGGAGTATAGAAACACTGCTGAGTTGATAATTTTTTTTCCAGGTTTGTTCTTATTCTCACTAATGGAGTTCGAGGCCGATCGAGACAGAACGGCTAAGAACGACCATTCACTTTCAGAAATGACAAGGACCTGTACTCATGAAGAACCCCAGAGGATTCTTTCTGTTCGTGGAAAATAAGTTGGAATTTTAACCGAAAATATAATTGGTAAGACTTAGATTTTTGATTTAGTTTAACCTTAAAACGTTAAAAATATCAATATAAGTTTAAGTTAGGAACTTAAACTTATATTGATACTGAAACTTATTTTATATATATATATATATATTATTTCAAAAACAATAACCAAGCATAGCACCTAAATAACATTATGCAACATTGTTCAAAGGTAACGAACTTGAAAAATATTTAACTATGTTTGAGCTGAGTGAAAAATTAAATGATGTATTAATACAACACGCAAAAACTGTAGAATTATACATCTCGAATCATTCGACATTACCCTTATAGTTAAGACCATGTTCTCAGGGTTTCTTCGCGTTTTTAATATCAGTAAACGCATGAATTGGTCTAAGATTTACACATTTATTACTGAACCGTATTGTGAGAATATTGTACTCTTTGCTAGAGGCCACAATAAAGAGACAGCTGTTGGAATTTTTTAAAGTATTTATAGCTGTTTATAAAAAGAGCGCCACCTCATTTGCAGTATATCTCGTGAGAATGAGGAAATTGTTCCCGCCTTTCTATAGTTACTTTACGGTAGCTTATTGTAGCCTGGGAGGTGAGAGGTCTTTCTTACCGGATCGATTTCGGTTTAGACCGTATTTAAAATAAATATGTTTATGAATCTTGAATGTGAAAGTTTCATGAATACTGTCGTCCACAAGTTTTATAAATTAATTTAGACTCAGGTGAACTGTAAACCATTTGATTATTTGAATGATTTTTTTAACTAATTATATTAAATTAGAAATTGAGGTTCATAGTCAGTTTAAACATTAACAGTCATGTAATTGACTTATGCAGATGTAAAATCAATAATACCAATTGACAAAGGTTTAAATCAGTTAATACCTTAAGAATGGTTGCAGCCTAAAAATAAAAATCTTGTAGTCCGTTTGAATATGGTCCAGGAAACATTCTTCAGACTGTTACTAATTGTGATAGTTGGTCTTATTTACATTAAATACCTCAATGAATAGTAACATTTCTAATCTAATAGATCTATTAGGTGACCACCAAAAGAGAATAAATACTATAATAGACATTCACTAACTAATAAATTATATTGTAAAAACAATCTAGAACTGCAATAATGTATGCACTTTTGTGCTTTAATATAAGCATCGACTTCGTCAAATATATACACGACATTTCTTAAAATATGTGGTTTCGCTCATAGGGTTATCCGAATTCTTTTGTTCCTACCACGGCTCGGTGCCGTTAAGATCGGATATGACGAGCTTTACTCTACAAACTATTATTTTGTTTAACTGGTAGGGAGTGTTTATCTAGTTATGATAATCAAAACATTGATTAAATACATTAGAGGTAATAACACAAGGGAATCACAATCGAGTTACATTATTAATCTGATTAGATCTACTGATTGACTTTTGATAATGAGATATCTGGATTAGGGTGAGTTTACTTTGCCCTCCACTGCGGAATATTTAAACAATAAACAAAGCCTTGTGTACCGAGTACGTTAAAGTAAGGAGACGCTTCTAGTCTCCATGCATAGTTTAAATTATTTTGTGCACCCTTGTATGTAAATAAACGAAGACCTTCCTCTACAGCAGAACCGTTTTCAGTAAGGTGTGATTCTAGAGTTTTACAGTGTATTGTGTTACATATCACGGGCATAAGCCACAATATTTTTGTACGACTCCATTTTATTAATACCGGATGTCCTGAAAGTTCAAACTGAACCTGCATTTATTAATGGATGAGCGTTTTAAATTTCATGTGTATTTGTTGTGTAGGAACAATTGTCAGACATTTGCCATAATTTAGTGATATATTAAATCAGTAAAAATAAGTTTTGACATCTGAAATATAATCTCTTGCTCAGGTAAACAACTAACTTATAAATAATTACAATGCACTTTAAAATAAGTAAATCATACCAAACCTTTAGCCAACTTCAAGCACACTTATCTATAAAACATGTTCTTAATAAAACAGCTATTAAAATCAAACTGAAGTATATCGCTCACAAAAGGTCTGTGACTGAACCACTAGGAACTGACCAGAGGTCAATTGTCAACTCCAAGCACACTTATCTATAAAACATGTACTTAATAAAAAAGCTATTAAAATAAAACTAAAGTATATCGCTCACAACAGGTCTGTGACTGAACCACTGGGTACTGACCAGAGGTCAATTGTCAAATCCAAGCACACTTATCTATAAAACATGTACTTAATAAAAAGCTATTAAAATTAAAAAGAAGAATATCGCTCACAACAGGTATGTGACTAAACCACTGGGAACTGACAAGAGGTCAATCGTAAACGACAACCGTCAAGGCAGAAGTTAGGGGCAACACAGGAAACGGGAATGGGCCTCTTTATTATTGGTTCATATTCGTTTTAAAGAGATGAGTTTTCCGTTGTGTGATTTCATTTCAATTTGTACGGAAGCCAACACAATATGTTGAAATTTAGTTTGTGGTGCTTCACTTTCAAACGTGACTAGCCTAGTCAGGACGAATTTTAACGTGTATGATATTTTTAAGATACAAAGGCAAAGCAGCAGTAGCATCTCAGGTCTGTGAAGCTCATTTACATCATTTCAATATTTTTGTTGCTAAAAATAATGTCTATTAAATAAAGTTTGCGCTTTAAAAAATGTAACTAAGTATTTTATTGCTGTTTATTGTCGTATTAATCGTTTCGTTTTCCATCTATTTAATTATTATAACACTTCCATATATTTATAAATGAAAATTTTTCCTTTTAGTAAAAAGCTAGCTTTCATCGAAAAAAATATCCCAACTAAATATTATTTTTCTGTATTTAAGGTATATAAATATTACGTTATGTAGACATATTAATGTTATTACTTTAATAAACACAAATATACGTGTTTTTTAAAGGATATATCGTACATGGTAATAATAGAATAATTTAAAAATAATTTATATAACTATTGAAAGACTTGACATCAAAAACGGTTGTGTGTATGTGAGTGCGTGTGCGTGTGTGTGTGCGGGGTGGTGGGAGGGGGCAAGCATAATTGGCAACACACTATATATTTACCTATGATCTAAACTTAACTAAAGATTTTATTATATTTTGTTAATAAAATTAGAATGGAATCAAATTAAACGATAATATATTAATAGCGTTGAGAAAACTATGGATTAGACAAATGTACAATTACAATTAATTGTAAACATGTGCTCGACACCCTAAGTATGTAGGTTATAATTAAATAATAATATTTGTAATCACCAGATTAATGTAGCAAAGTTTTTCAAGCAGGAGGAGCAACATATAATTGGAATTTTCGATTATTGTTTTCTCATTAAGCATGTTGTTTAGCAAACCCTGCCAAATATATGAATTAGGTTTTAATCATTGAACTTTGTTTGCAGGATTGTTTGTTTTTGTAGGATTGTTTATTTTTGCAGGATTGTTTGTAATCAGTAAAGTCACTTGACTATTAAACACAGTTCAAATAATCATACATTTTAGGCTCATGCGGCTATTGTCTTGACTCTCATTTAAGTTGACCCTCTACAATAAGCCCGAAATAAATAACAAAATTAAAAATCTTTTGACAGTCGTTAAACCAAATTTACGCTTTGATATCTGAACCGTAATTTCCTAGACGATACTCATAATTTTAGTTATAAAATGCTATTATATTAAATTATGGCAATGTTAGAAAATTATAAGGGCAGCTAGAAAAGAAATTCCTATTTAGAGATTCCATGCGTTTTAATTAATATGAAAATGATCATTACTAATATTTAAAACGAAAAGTGAATTCTTTTCATAAATAGTTAAATTTAATTTTACATCCGTTAGAATCCGGTTAATAAAAAATTTTATGAAAAGTTAGGTGTAGTTTTGGAACAGATAAATGCTCTTGGTCATAAAACAAACATAACTATTATGGAAAAAAGTCTTTAGATTATACATAAATATCTTTACTTTGAATGAATATTGGATTCATATTAGTCTAGTTAGTTCTGCACCAGTAAAACAGTCCATAATGAAATACTCTGCGTTGTTGCTTTGTACAATAATTTTATAAAAACATGTCTTATGGCTACTTGATTTTTCTTACATGATTTTGTCATTTATGTTTTGATCAAGAATAATTAATAATTATTTAGTATTGTTAATATAACCAAACTGAGCACAATATGTCTGTTACTGCAACAATCAGCACATTTTTGTAGAATATTATTTGAAACATGTACGTCCATTTTTAAGTAGATAAATTTAGTTTCTTCTGGATACAATAGCATATGGTTCGTTATCACCATTGAATGGCACATAAATCTTCTTTCAAGAGATGAGTTAATTAATTCCATGCATCGTCGGTAAAACACAATACTCCACTATCGGCAGAAGAAGTAAAACTGTAATGAAATTTCCATTACCTATATCGGTTATGCATGTAGTTACAGTGCTGTGTCGGCGGCGTTCAGATAAGGATAGTCGTGAGATCGTGCTCCTGTCTTGAACTTATAAAGCCTTTAGTTTTTGCGATCAGGTGAAATATTAAGTGGTGGGTTTTGAAAATTTTCACTTTCATCTCCTTTTAGAAAAATGGCCAATTGTGGAATTTGTATGAAGCCCCTTAAACAAAAGAAGACATTGACATGCTGTAAGTGCGGTAATAGGTTTCATTGCACTTGTCTAGATTTAAACAAAGCCAAAATGGAGTGTATAACGGCTGATACTTGGAGATGTATAAACTGTCCTGAGCAGAAAAGGAAGCGCCGGCGAGTCGATGTAGATGGCCAGGAAGGTAAGCTTTCCCTGGAAGACATCAATAAGAGAGTATTCAAAATTGAAGCAAATCAGAAAAGGCAGGAAGAAAGTTTTAACAGAAAAATTGACTTGTTAAATGAAAATCTAGATAGCAATACAAGGTTGATCAAAGTAGAAAATGACGCGCTCAATGGGATTTTTGAATACACTGATATTCTTCTGAAACGTAATATAAAGCTGAGCAATAGGGTGGGTTTCTTGGAAAAACGAGTAAAGGGAATGGAAAGTACTCGAGAGTGAATTTCGTGGAAATATATGGTGTCTCTATGCAACTTCAGGAGGACGTATTGAGTGCAGTTAAGGAGGTTAGGAAGGCCTTGGGCATGGACGTCGTGGACTCTATGTTTGATGCGTATCATCGGATGGGTAACAGGGCGGCTCACAACTCTATCTACGTGAACGAGGACCTAACACCAGCGAGGAGGCGGCTCTTGGGGACGGGGAGGCTGATAAAGTGTGACAGTGATGACGTTTTAGTCTTTGTTTATACCTAAAGGTTTTATCTCTAACGTTTTAAAACTTAAGTGTCTCTGTCAGCGATTCCTGTATTTGTACTTTCAATTTTAATAGTACTTCTTTGTTAATTATACAAAATAGTAAATTAGTTTAACTGTTCAAAGACTTCCGTAAAATATTGTGTTTAAATTTTAAAATAAAATACTGTTATTAGCATTTGTCGTAGATAAAAGTTTGTTCGCCAAATGTTCAAACATATCAGCGATTTTATATCCGATTCTATCTTACCATACTTTTCTTAGATGCAATTCTCCTGTCCATCCTTTGTCTGTATAATATATTTTCAAGCGGAGGTTGCAGTTTACAGTGTATAATAAAAGAGTTTTGGAATGCAAATATGCATATAAATTCAGACCTTAAAAATACCTGTCACAATCCACCATCTTAAACAAAATAAATAAACAGACCACTTATTCTATGAGTGTAATTCCACACACTATTTTTTACATAACTCATAGTATTTACATTTATGGTTGATATTTAGAAGCAATATAATAATTTAAATAAATTATGAGTAATTGATTATAAATAAAATGTGTGCTTTGTAATTTGGTTTATTGTAATTTTATTGATTAGCTAACTAATAGCTACTCAAAATAATCGACTAATTGTCTCAAAATAACTACTTACATGTAGCTAACTAATAGCTACTAAAAATAGTAGAGTAATTGTATCAAAATAGCTACTTATATGTTTTTTTGTGAAGTGGTTTAATGTACTTACAACTTATTCCACTATGTATGTGTAAAGAAACAGAGTATCCTGCACATGTACTTGAGGTTTGTGTATGAATATATTATTCTGTATTCTTATATTGGGAGACAAGATTTATGGATAAACATTTTATTTTGAATGAACTATGCCTTAAATAAATACAAATTCAAATCTAATATATGTCTTAATATACTATGTGTTCATCTATGTGTTCATTTATGAAATGAAATGAAAAATGTCTTGAAATGAAAAAATGTCTTTATTAGAGGCGAAGTTAGGACTATAAAGTCCTCTCTACCACTTAACCTCGTAAAAAATTAAACTAACATACATATACATGTATAACTAAAAATAAATCTATTTATTTACCTTATACATTAAAAGAATCTTAGCTTTAAAATAATAAAAAACAACATCTATAATTAAATGTAACTTTATAAACATTTACAAAACTATAATAAGACATACACGCATGCATTCATTCAGCTTGCATTCAGTTGCCTTAAGTAACACATTCCAAAGCCGCCAACCGCTATACCCCCTGAGCCCCCAGCATCAAGGCCCTGACCTCCGCCCCAAAGCGAGCGCGCTTATCAATGGCTCTGATGTTTATAGGTAAGGCATTCCACAATCGGCAGGCAGAAACTGTAAACGACTTACTAAAGGTAGTTGTTTCGATGAATTGGTATAGATAATAAGGATGTACCCCTCCTTGTACTTCGTTCACTTATTTCAGACATAAATTGAAAGTTGTTTGAAAGATAACTGGGACAATTTGTATTTAAAAGAGCGTGCAACAGAATGAGTGAGTGATAGTCTCGAAGATCTTGTAATTTTAATATAGATAATTGTTTGAAGAAGGGCGTTACGTGATCATCACGTCTGAGATTAAAAATGAACCTAATGCAAAAGTTCTGAGCACGCTGGAGTTTATTTGAAAGCTCCACAGTCATGTCATTAATGACTATGTCACAGTAGTTGAAGTGAGGCAGTACAAGAGTCTTTATCAGCATTATTTTAACCTGGTGTGGTAGATATGAAGCCAGCCGCTTGAGGCTGTGAACACCGGCAAAGACCCTATTACATATCAAAGAAGCCTGTTCAGTCCATCTTAAGTGTTTGTCAATAATAAGTCCTAGATTCTTTACTTTCTCAGAGTATTCTAGATCTTGGTCATTTAGTTTTAATTTGGGAAGCCGTAGTAAAGTCAATTTTACGAACAAGCTTTGAATGACCTATCATAATACACTGAGTTTTTGTCTACGTTTAATTTTAGTCCATGTTTCCAAGTCCAGTGAGTAACAGCGTCAATATCGGAATTCATGAGAGTCACACAAGTTTGTATGTCCCTTATAGAAAAGTGGCGGTATATTTGTAAGTCATCTGCATATAAGTGAAAATTGGAATGAGTAATTTGAGTAGTAATGTCATTGATGTACAGTGAAAATAAAAGTGGCCCCAGGACTGAACCCTGCGGAACTCCACGAGTGACTGGTCTCCATCTCGACTGCTTTTCACCCGACCTGACACACTGGCGTCGTCCCGAAAGATAAGACTCAACCCACTTGACACTACCATCAGAGAAACCATCCTTCCTAAGTTTGATGAGGAGAAGGGGATAATAGACACAGTCAAAAGCCTTTGAAAAGTCGAAAAGGGTTAAAATGGTTACCTGACTCTTATCAATTCCAAGGCGTATATCATCAACTATTTTTAGAAGTGCAGTAGTAGTGCTGTGGTTGGAGCGAAAACCAGATTGAAAATTTGATAAAATGTTATTACTTTCAAGGTATATTGAAAATTGCTGATGAACAATCCGCTCCAAACACTTTGATAAAGCAGGGAGTATACTTATTGGCCTGAATTGTGAAGGATTTTGTGGAGAGGAACATTTCTGAAGTGGGCGAACTAAAGCAGACTTCCATGTCAATGGGAACATTGAAGTAGCCAGAGATTTATTGAAAATAGCAGTGATAGTTGGAAGAGTAACTGGAAGAGTATCTTTTATTAACATTATAGGAATGCCATCGGCCCCGACTGCGTTACTGGACATCCTTATAATAGACTTTAACACATCTGTCTCTGTTACCGGAGTGAAAGAGAACTGAAACTCAGGTTTATCAAAAGTAGCACCTTCGAGCTCGGAGACATACTCCTGAGCCCCAGACTGATCAACAGGAATCTCAACAAAGAAGTTGTTGATATCATCGAGATTAAGGGAAACCGGGGAGTAAGTGTTAGGCTTGCCAACTCCAAGATCTTTCAGTTTTGACCATAAAATTCTGCTAGATTGTTTTTTAGACAGGGAAGAGTAGTAAAACCTGATCTTGGCATTTCTAATTTGTTGTTGCACATTAGAATGTACTTTTACTTAAAAAACGTGGCATCCCTTCCGTCATATTCTACAACATCTGAAAAAATTCCATAATGAGATCTTCCATAAAAAATCTTCAACCATTTCCAATCAAGAGATTTCCATTTTTTCTCCTGAAAATATTTGTAAGGAGATAATCTCTAATGTGAGAGAAAATTTTAATGATTCCTGTCGTTATCGAAACAAAAATTGAGTAATTTTTTATATCTATTCGTTGGATCCCGTGGTGGTTTCAATTCTGCAGTGTTACTATTAATATTCTTATCTTGCCAATCGCTAAGGATGCACTGTGTGAGTGTGTTGAGAGTGTGGACGAATATAAGTATTTAGGAGTGACGTTATTGATAAGAGAATGAGTTGGGCCCCACACATCATTAGAATAAGGAATAAGCTTAGAAAATTCATATTTGTTTTAGCTAATATGAGCCGGGTGGTTAATCTGAACGTTGTTAAATATCTATATTATGCTTATGTTTAATTGGTTTTACAGTTTGGAATAATCGCCTGGGGTGGAGCAAATAAAAATGTAATTAATCCATTAGAAATAGTACATAAGGCTAGTACTAAATGTATATTTCAGAAAGGCAGAAGATACCCGACAAACTTAATTTTTGATGAATTTAAAGTTTTCAATCTAAATCAACTCTATGTAAGAACCATTATTTTATATATCTTTGACATTAAGTTTACCCTTTTCATACCTATAATAGGCCATCACTAACTTACTCGTTCAGTGGAAAATATTGAAATGGTGATTCCTAGATTATAGAAATCTGTTAAAAAAAACCTGTTCGTTTTACTTAATTAACATGTTGTATGCAAAGTTACCAGTACACCTTAAAATTAACGATGTCTTAAGAATAAATAGTTACAAAAAAGTAGTAAACAAATGGTTAGTTGAAGTGGGTAGAGAAGGTGTTGAACGGTTTATTGTTTCTATATATTCCTAAAGAGTGGTGTGTGAGTGTAGGTGTGTATGTGTACGAGAGTGGCTGGGTGTGTGTAAGAGAGAATGAGTGAGAAAGTGGGAGGAGAGCGTGAGTGAATGTATAAAAGGGAGTGAGAGGGAGATTGACCGAAAGGAGAGAGTGAGAAAGAGATAGAGAGAAATAGCTGAATTCGTCTTGTATTTGTTGATAGTTTTCACATTCAGGACGAAAAGATTCCAAAATTTTCAATGTTACATAATAATAAAAAGTTAGGTAATTGTAATTAGCTTAGCGAATAAGTAGTCTCAAATTGTATTACCATTTTTTCTGATCTATTACTAATTTGCTAATTTAAGTTATGTTAAACCTATTCATAAATTGATCAAAAGAGTTTAATTTGTTGTTTATTTCAATTAATTCTACTACCTTATTTAATTTTATACTTTATGGTTGTTATATTTGTTTAGTAGACTTTTAGAGTTCGTCCCCAGCACACAGGCATATGTCTTTGTTGGGAACATATTTCACTTACAAATATGTACGTATATAATGCTTACTTAGTGAAATAAAGTTTCTCATTTCTCTCTTTACTTCTCGTTTCTCTTCAGTTAACCATATTTGATTAGCTTATGTGCAAACATTCACTGCTTTGTACAATAAGCGAGTTTTTATAACAGTGATTAAATAGCATTTTCATTGCATTACCTCGTTTATTGATCATTGGTGGAAAATTTAAAATTAAATAATAACTTCGTTTTTGCAATCTGCATTACACTACCGATCAAGCACTTTACAATAATTTAATAATTTCTGAAAATTTAAATGTAAACCAATGTTTCTGCATCTTTATAGAAGGTGAAATTATTAACAGCTGTTAGGTATCAGTACATTTGTATTACGTGTCATAGCGCAATCTTCCGGAACCAATTTAAAATATTACAAAATCTGCATCACTTTATAAAGAAAAAAACTAATTAAATAAACAATTTAAATTGGACCGAATTGCAAATCTAAACCATTTTCGAATCCACCTCCAGACACACAAACAATGCCATTAAAATTGGTCCATGCGTTTAGCAGGAGTTCAGTGACGACCAATATACCCACACAAGAATTATATATAGTCTTCCTGTCCTTACTTGTGCGTGAGGGTGCACATCAAGCGAGGTACAGTCACAGCGCTGAACTCTAGGCAAGCTGCATTTCGGCCCGACCAGCCTCTGTGCCGTCAGAGTATTACGACACAATAATTAATGCAACTATATTTCATATATTTTAAAAACAAAAATCAAATATGAAATGTTGTTTTGACACAAATAAAAACAGCGAGATATTTAAATTAAACCCGTATTGTTTTAAATAATGACACATTTAATTGAAGAAAATGCCGGATTGATTCGCTGGGCGAACTGAACTAACTACAACTCCGTATCCTGTTCAATGAGAAGGCACTACATCTTTTGGGAAGCCTATGAATAAATAAAAATATCAACTAAGTACACGGATCCTTTCTTGAACATTTCAAGAACGTAAATTTCTTACAAGTAGCATTCCTAGCTAGACAAAACCGCATCATTCTGTTTGGTTAATGTGCTCAAATTCCTGTAATGCCTCTTACCCTCAATTTATAATCGTTCAAAAGTATTGTACCGTTTTTACTGGCACATGAGGGGTTAGCTTTGAAATTTAAATGTTTGTGAAGGTTCAAAAAAAGGAAAATGAAAATCTTCTGAATTAATAAAGTTCAAACTAAAATAAAACTTCTACTTAAAAATAATTACTGGATTTAAAATTAAAATAAAAACTTCTTGATGACTTTTAAATTCAAACTTGTAATATATTCGTCACTCCAAAAATGTACAAAGTTCTTACAGCTTGCCTTTTATTCAATTTCAAAATTCAATCTGATCTGGAAATTCTTCACTTTAATTTATCTTCAAAATTCCAATTATATTTGTTCACTAATTTTCTTTACTTTACTTTAATACTTCTTTTCAGTGTAAGAAATTTTCATTATAACAATTCTTCAGTGTTTGAGAATCAAAAATATTACTGAAAGCATCTGTAACAACCACAAAACTCTTTTAGTATTTTTACATAAAATTTTATATACATGTGCTCACTGCACCAATAAGTTTTATATTAAATTACATTAAAAACATAAAACCAATATTTAATACATTGTATTGTTTTGTGAGGCCTTTCGATATCCAAGATATTTTCTTTAGACACATCACAAAAATGTGTCTGAAGAATATATCTTGGATATCGAAAGGCCTCACAAAACAATAAAATGTATTAAATATTGGTTTTATGTTTTTAATGTAATTTAACAGTGACCAATATAAGCTCCATCTACAGCAAGTTTTATATTGCACAGATCAAAAGGACAAGTTCCTAAATTCCCATTAAATTTAATTTTTACAATATTTCTTTCCACAAAATTATTCAAAATAACTAAGAATGAATATTGATTGGACTCCAGTTAAAAGGTTCACTCACCCGCAGGTTCGATGACGATTAGCAAAAGATTAACTCTAAGCACTTTCAAAGTCTACTCGTTACAATAACTTCCGATCAACTGAGGCACGTCTACCTCACCACACCTCTCAATTTTCGTTATCAAACACTGCCATCTGCGATGCGAGCCTCGCCGATAGCAGCCTCTTTTGTACAGTCCAGTCCTTATCATCCTTCTGGGCCTACTCCTTCCACCGGTAATCCAGTTACCCCAGAATTATTATTTGATACAATCGGTACAGTATTATGTATTTTACGTTTAAATGTGTTTTCTTAAAATTAAAACCACGCCATTCCTAATCAATAATATTGGAATAAAAACGGACTTGTATTATTATAGAGGATATACTCGTATTTACCGTGTACACAACTACACGTATTTTTAGGCATTAAATTAAGTAATTTTGTTTCTACCGTTAACTTTATTGCTTGCATGAAATTCTCTAGTTAATTTTACGAGTAATATGAGCTTAAAATTTACTTTCTATCAATATTTTATTGGTATTACTAGTTTATATTATATTACTGGAATTTATGTGAACAAAACATGTTCTAGTGTGCAAAATAAAATAAAATAGTTATGAAATCAAGTCATACGTTTATTTAAATGACCACGATATTTCTTTACTTTCCTTGTGGTCTTACAGTTTTTGTTGATTAAAATATGATATAAAATAAATTACATGGGTTGTTGCATTACCATATATTATTATTATATTTTTAGGTAGTATTTTTTACTATTAGCGATAGTGCATGATTATTTTTATTCATGCCAGCCAATATTCTTATCTCACTTACAACTATAAATCAGAAATTCAAAGAAAATCATCGTAATTAGGTAAGTGTAAGTATGAAATAGCTGTGATTATTTTGGTTTGACTAAATTTAATTTAATTTGCATTTTGGGTTTGGCTCATTACTTTTTAAAATCACGAATTAAAATTACTTTGATTACATTCTATTATTAATACCGATTCACCAAAATATTTATCTGAAAAACTTTCAGTTTTTGGCGGGGAGTGGCGCAAGAGAAACTCGGTCTGGTGCACTAAAGTCTCAGAATTCCAATACACAGAACCAAAACCTATAACCGATCATTCACCGTTAACCGCCTGTAGATTATGGAACTCCTTACCAGATCCTGTCAAACAAATTGAGAGCCGAAAACGGTTTGTAGCGGAGCTGAGACGAAAATACCTGGACCGGATGATCGTGGCGGGCCGGCGGGGCTACTCTTTGAATCGTGACTGTGTGAATGGAAGAGTGAATGGAATACCGTAAGTTATAGTTAATTAGCCTTAATTTTGCATTATTAACATTAATTCTTTAAGAGGTTAAATGTAAGAAAGGACCATGTGGTCCTAATTTCGCCTCAATAAAGAAGTGTTTCTTTCTTTCTTTCTTTCTTTCTTTTCCCTCCTGATGGAGAATGATGCCTCGTAGGGTTATTACCTTCTGGTGCGAGAAGTTGTAAAATACTGGAGTTGAACACAAGGATACTAATACCTTTATTGCTGGTCTATATTAAGTGACACCGAACCGTAATGTATGGCGTGTGCCGCAGCCAACTTTTCAAACTATAATTAAATAATACTGAATTTTAAGAGTATACTTTGATTTTTATGAGCGAAATCTTATAAGAATACAGAGGAAAGTTTATTGTAAGTATCTCAGTTATTACTAGATAGCTCCAATCTCAGCCAATTGATTTAATTAATTTGATTTTTAGTTTTAATTTTAAGGGTTTTCATTTAAGTACAGTTTTAAAGTATCATAGTTTACATTGCATAAACGAAAAATGCAGTTGCGAATGCATTGCGAAGGAATCAAGATTTACATATTTATAGGTGGTTCTTGATCAACATTTAAACTGGGAAAACACACGTAAAAACAGTTCAAACTAAATTACAATCATCAATTAGAAAATTTTACTTTAAAAAAACATTTGTAGCACGCAACTCTTAAGGAGTATTTATTTTTCATTAATAGAATCTAGATTGCAATATGGTGTGATTTGTTGGGGAGGGACCCACAAGTACATAATTGAAAGATTAAGAGTAATACAATACCACTTTATAAGATTAATTCTAAGCAAACCAAAAAGGGAATGCACTTTTCCTCTATTTATTGATATGAAGGTTTTACCTATCCAGCATCTTTATGTTATTAAAGTTTGAGGATTAATTCATTTGCGTAGGGGAAACACTGTGACAACAGATCTTTTATATTTGACCTGAAGCATCGATCGTAGAATGTTCCAAAACGTTGAAAGTATCCAAGTCTTTATTTTAAACATTCTTTTCAGTATATCGGTCCAAAATTATTCAATATATTACCGGAGGAAATAAAGAAAGCGCAAAACATAAATCATTTTTGCGTTAAAATTAAAAACTGGTTGTTTTGTCAACCAAATGTTTCTCATTTCAACGATTAATTGTATCAGGGAAGCTGTATAGCTGAAATATTTATTTGTTACAAGTTATTTGTTTGTAAGCTTCTTCAATAAATTTTCTGCTATGGAGCGAGTTTGTTTATTTTTTGTGTTTAATTATAACTTATAATTAAAAGTCTTTCTTTTTAAACATTGTGGAGTATTACTTTTTTTGTTTATTATAAGCATAAAGTTAAAATGTGTTTCAAGGATTGTATTAGTTGTTATTTAATATTATCACTGACCATAATACTTGTAAGAGTGGTCAGTGTCTTCCATGGAAATTTTCATTTAATTTGTTTTGTATAATATAAATGCTGGAATAAATCATTAATTTCATTATTCCAATTAAATAGGTGGCTTCCAAACCAACTCTCCATTTACGGTGATTGAAATTTCGTTAACAGCTTACTTATTAATCATGATTAAAACCCGACTGAAGTCGGATCGCAGAATGAGCTTATGTCACGAGACAGTGCATGGTGTTCATTACAAACAGTACGAGGTTCTGAGATGAGTCAAATCACTATCTGATGCTCCCAACATCTGTTATTTATATCTGATAATAAACACTCGGTTATTCGCGTCATTAGCTAAACGAGGAACAAAGGTTTTATCCCGCACATCTCAATTTAGAGTATCCTGTCATACCGGAAGCCAAGCAGTTGACTTTCGTCTGATTTTTGTCTTCGTGAATAAAATCACTGCTACCATCCTACAGTTTCCCAGTGAGAAATCATTTTTAATAATTGAAGTATTTACTTTAAAGCTAACTCATCAACAATGAGTGTCGATTTTATTGATATCCCTCTAAAAACACAGCCTGAACGGTATTAGAGAAATATTTTTTTCTCCGAAGGGCGTTTAGTATAAATTATTTAGTAAGGCATATCAAATCACTTTAAATTTAAAAAATCTGAGGAATGAAAAGAAATTTAGGCCAAGTTTATGTTTCACTAATTTTTATAAGTGTTGTTTATTTCAAACTTCTACCACATTAAAAGTAGACATCTATATCACTTTGGAAAATTGTTTACTGACTGGGTTTGTATTCACACATGTATTCGAGTTAAAGAAAAATTATTTTGTTTGTTATTGTGGATTGTGATAACAAAAACATTTTTCTGTTTTAAAATATAAAGCTTTCCCGACGTTA
Organism: Homalodisca vitripennis; assembly: GCF_021130785.1. Lineage (NCBI taxonomy): Eukaryota > Metazoa > Arthropoda > Insecta > Hemiptera > Cicadellidae > Homalodisca > Homalodisca vitripennis. The sequence goes on from NW_025777945.1 coordinate 80,560, forward strand.
ACTTCTCATTATTCCTTATTCTTATCGAATTTTGTGTGTGTCTTTTGAAGTACCACATAAAAACGTTTCATCTTAATAATTAAAGGCGTAATTAGTTTTGTTGAACACCCTTACATAATTGGTCATCAGTTATTATTTGTATACTTATAAAATACTGTACGATATTATATGTTCTGCATGTGAACGCTTATTTGGATTTGTCCTCATTAAACTTGTATTTTATTTATAAATTAAGTAGCTGTTACCCGCGGCCGTAGCCTACTTTGACAAAACAAATAAAATATTTAAATGTTGAATTTTGCTCAAATTCAAATTCATTTTATTGCAGTGTGTAGTATTTGACGCTGTATCAGACTTGAACTCATGGGAAAGAATACAAAAA
>NW_025777946.1:0-81900 GCF_021130785.1 Homalodisca vitripennis
TTATTTGTTTTAATTAATAAGGAATAATAACAAAATAATACAGATAAACGAGTATCACTAAAGCATGTTTTAGACCAGCCGCCTCAAAAGCCGCCTTAGGGATTTAGTTTAAACGGATTACCCATTATATATACCCTAAAGAAATTGTGTAAATAACTTATACAATCTTCATTTATGTTAGTCAATGCGAGACTCTGGGTAACATTACCCACAGTTCGTGTGCCGGAGGATACATTCTCTCCCCTTTCAGAGGTACCAATGAGTGACTGAGTTTGGCTGTCATGATGAAATAATATAATATATATCAAAAAAGTATTATCTCACCGGGAACCACAGCTTATGGGAAAAGTTTCGAAATGAGGTCTCGGAACGAAACACCACCCGTGATGACCGTCAGCTTTATTTTCTGCGTGAGAGGACACGAGCAGGAAGGCCTTCTCTCCTACCTTGGACCGATCATGTACAATGGTCTCCCTGGGTGCCTCATAATTTTCTCACGAGAGACGTTTTATTGTAAATAATAGTGAATTTTTAAGGATTATATTAGTATCTTTTTGCCATGGTAAAGTAAAGATCCTATTATACAAGTACGGAAGTGGGTAGACTTTGTCTATTTATCAGATTTTACTAAGGAAATCTCGCAGATGTAAAGTAGTAAAGAAAATCAAGTTTGAGTGGGAAAATAAATTTGCACAAAATGATTTTATTTTAAGTTAACTTTTTAGTGAGCCCGTCCTTTTTCGCTGTCTTTGTTACTATAAAAACAATTGGGTACAGTTAAAGTTTAAGGTTGTTTCTTTGTTATCATATAACTCAATCATAACTATAATTTGATTTTTGTGGTAATTATTTTTGACGGTTTAGTTTTAAATTTGGTACAATTTTCATATTTTCCTTTGCTTATGTTATCATTATTTAAGGTAGTTACCGATATTGTTTGTATATTTAAAACTAACACTATGGAAAGTAGTTGGCTTGGTGCCTGAAAGGTTATAAAGTTCACATATGTTAGATGCGGGATCAATAGAGGAGGATCGGTAGACAATACAGGCTGGCTGTCATGTGTCAGTGAGACAGAATGTGGCTGGCTGATTGACACAACTTTGCAAGGCTTGCAGTGTTCAAACAGTGAGTAAGTGGCAGTATTCTCCCGATTTTGTCATTACTATTCATAAAAACAAAGTAGTGCAAACAAAATCACAGTGGGCATCTTATTAATGTTATATAAGTAGCACTATATTGAGGTGGTCGTGATGGAGTTTTAACATTTCCTTGTGCTATATTATTTTATCGGGATGTCTGAATGTGGTTGTCTGCTATGACCCTGTTCCTCAAGACATTGATTTTTGTAAGTGCTCAAAATGTTGGATGTAAATATATTTTTTTCATCTGCGGAAGAAGAATAGAAAGATAGAGATTTAGCAAAACTTACCACGAGTGGGTCTGTAAAAAAATATTTATTCTCTGTCTGTCTATACGCACTATATTTAGCCTGAAATAAAAAAACTTGAAACTATGCATGAAACTTCAATTTTAAATTAGGAAGACGATGATAGTGCATTCAGTTTATGATTTTTGGCCAGACGTTAGAAAATATTTTTATATTGGTCTTTGTGGTGTGTCCATGATATCGTCGATAGAAAAGCAGGATAAGTAAATTGGTAAGGTAACTCAGTATATTCATAAGAGTTGTTATAATTTGATATAGTAACACATGTTTTATAATTACCCTACCACATCCAACATCATCTTATGGTGTCTTTTGTGTAGACTTATTATGAAAACACACTGATATGATACGTAATTTAATAAAAAAATGTATGAAGTAGCTAGATAATTTGAATCTTTAAATGTTTAAGGAACTGCATTTCTACATCGTCAAAATGAGGTCTACGTTGTTACACATCCAAACCATGGTAATTGGCTGAGCGTTATTGCAGCTTATTATGTGAGTAGGCTGAAACAATTTTTCTTTTGTTTGCCGAGAGATGTAACAATTTATTTCATTATCAAGAATGTTATGATATTATAAATGATTATAACATAACCTGAAAAATTTATATAGTCATACACTCTCAAAAAGATCTAATAAGAATGATATCTTACTTTCTTCAACCATAAAGTAATGATTGAACTTATCTTTGAGAACTCTACTATTTAACAATATTTACCATGTAAATCGATTTGAAATTGCTAACACGTAATTTTTATTTAACGTAACATTTAAAAGTAATGCTTAAGTTCATTCCTTATTATTGAAAACAAACAATACATTGATTACAAACTTGTTTTGTACTAACGTCAGTAAAGCTTTGTTTTTTATTTGAACGACGAAAGCATTGATAGAGAATGAACAAAGGAAACCAATTCTGTAACAACGAAGGTGTTTTATACTGGGGATTTCGTTTTTATTGGATAATATTCCAAATTTAGAGAGTGCCTTGTCTCTAACTCTATCACGGAGCCAAATAAAATAAATATTAAGTAATTCTTCGTGAATTCCTTGTTATTGATACATTTTTTTATGAGCAACCACTGGAAATAAATCTCTTTTTCAAGATTATAGGAACTTACAGCAAACCATATAAATGTTTACCTATTATCGACTTATTTGATACGGTCAGGTCTTTTAATACGATAGTCCTTCATCTTTGATGCATGTTAGCATCCATAACAAATATTATAAATTATCATTTTTATATAAATGTGGTTGTTCACCTAATTTAAAACAGAATGCTAGTGAAACCGAAGTTATACATATATATTATATATATATATATATATATATATATATATATATATATAAATGCAAGGCAATAAAATGTACATAGTATGCAGGCTTAAAAGGACATTATCCACAACAATTGTTTACCCCTTTTAATAGATGAATCATCACTGGGAGAGCGAAACTTTTAGGCTAATATGAACGAAGTGGCATGACTGCTTATTCAATTTGGAGTTTGAAGTCATAATATTAGTTAAATATGTAACTAATCGTAGAGAAACTTTAGAAAGTTCGCTAATCAAAATCATAAATGTCATTTGTGAAGTATAACCCTAGAGGATGACGATGCCACCAAAATCAATCATAACTTTATATCATTTTAAAAATTATGATATCGTATTTCCCATCACGTTAACGTTTTCCATTTTTTAATGTCACTGGATGGTTTTAATTTATTTTAAAACCTCGGAATGTAAAAATATGTTACGTCATCTCTCTATTTCTTCATCAGAGTTAAAGTTTGTTCATTCAGCCAAAGAAAAATGACTAATAAATTTTAGGCAGTTGGTTTTTAGACTATTGAGCTTTAAATTCTAAATAACTAAAGTCAATAACTAGTTAAAATTACACAAAGCTAAAATTTATTGACTGACGCTGGCGAATATTTGTGTCTACAAATATTAAGGAAAAAAATATTCCTAAAAAACATGCAACAAAAAATAATGAGAGAGTTTTTTGTAACTGAAATTAAAATTTCTTATTGTCGAAGGTATATGTATTCAGTTATATATAACGACGCTTGCGAGGTATTTTTAAAGAATGGTTTCATATATAATGTAGTGCACCAGCTACCGCTGAGAAGAATGAATGGAGTGAATAGGTTTATCTTTCAGAATACATCAAATGGAGGCATAATTTTCCAAAGAAATACCTTTTTCCAAATTGAGATAGATTTCCTGATGATACTTCTCCAGTGAATTGTGTCTGCTATTCCTAATAGTTTCAAACGTCCACTGCGTTGAAAGACTTCTATTCCTCGGAACGAACTGAGACACAGAGTGGGACGTAACCGGGAATTAAATCTGTAAGTACTGTTGCAAAGATTGTTCATTGATATGTTCGTTAATGAGTACTTACATCACAGTAATAGCAGATTGATTTCAACTAATATTGAGAGGGAGGAAATATCAAACGAAAAACCAGAGAGTATGAACAATTTTTTTATTTTACAAACGGTTGGATTTCCATTTGATTCTTTTAAACCCGACATCAATAGAGTTCTTCCTTATATCAAGAAAGAAACCTATGTGTCCAATTAGAAATTATAGCTAATTTCGATTAAAATTTATTTCACAGGATGAACGAACAGCAATACAATTTAGATAGTACTACTCAGCACTCCACACGTGCAATGGCACTGTTAGCCTCGTAATTGATACATAATGTATTGATGTATGATGATGGAATAGCTCACTGGACCTCCTATGGGTTACACAACTAAAGTTTACATGGCCCAAAAGAGGAGGAGCAATGAAACCATTGATAGGTTTTTGATAATTTATGGTTAAATGAGTTAAACTATTTGTTAGCCCAATTAGGCATTTGTGATCTTTACTCGTCATTAGTGTGGTTTTTTCCCAAGATTTTTTTTTTTGACAGAAATTTTCTTTAACATTAAGAAAGCATATACATTATTGCTCACGTACCAAAATCCGCTATTGTCTGGCTCTATAATTATCGCCAAAACTGGGTAGATCAAATATACATGTAAATAGGTATGCATGGTTCAACGAATGTAGTTATGACATTTATTGAATTCCTTTCTAAAAGCAATGTGACTTTTGTAGCCTGTATGCACGAAACTCTGTGAAAAACGGCCTTCAAGCCTATGACTATGAGTTAATCGATGCTTATTCGCCAATTTGGCCTAATAAATTCAGCTCGCCGTTTAAATATTCTGTATCAATAGAGGCAAAGAAAAATAATAGTATGGTATGATAAAAAATTTAAGGATTTGATTAGTATTGCAATTATAACTAGTGTTACCTTGCAGATAAAACACACGATATCTTATAAATAAAAATTAATTTTAAAATGTGATGCTAATAGCTAAACGCAAGAGTGGATGGACCAATTCCTCAAATGTAATTGTAAAATATACATTGAAATCGGAATAAGGTTTATTTGAAAGTCAAAAATGAAAAAGATACTCAAAATAACTTTAAATTCAAGAAAAACTTCTATTCATTATACATAATTGAATATAACTGACATTCCACAGGTATTGAACTTTCAGCGATAGTTCGACAAAGATAGCTTAAATAGCCAATAGCTTAAATGTAAAATTTTTAGAAGATATAACTATACAGAGCTTAATCAGTAGTGCAGACAGCAAAGGCAATGTTACCATCTAACTCTTATTTCAGATTTAGGCACCGACAAATTGAAACTACTTAATGCATTGAAAATATTGTTTTAACTCTTTGATAAACCCATTGTAATAAATAAATCTGTTTGACTGTTTTTACGCACTATACTCTAAACTGGATGGCTTCCTGGACATTGTGATGTAGCACTTTTTCAATGACTCAGAGAAGGCACAGATGAATGGACAATAACACAAAATCTGTTTATAAATTCCAATTTTTGAACGTTCCAATAAGTTGATGATGATTTTTCTGCTCTTCTACGTATAAGTAAAGTAAGTTACAAGTCACGGATTTTACATGCTTTTCGACCGGAATGGTGTTCACGAGTACAGGAAATATAATTATTAAATCGAAAATATATTACAATGGCCAGTAAGTACATTCTCTTTGGCCAAAGTAGGTATCCAAGGCTTCCATACGTATATGTTTTCCTTGATTGGGGGCCACCAGGCAAACTCCAACTGTTGCATAAAAATTACAATTTTTACTTAAACTCTGACCATTTTGATCAAGAACAATTGAAATAATTTGTATCTGATGTAATACTAGTCCCGTTTTAAAAATAGATAAGGAATCCATCATATTACGTCATTATTGCTTTCAAGTTGGCTAATTACTGTGGTAGTGAAAATGATTTTTAAATTTAAGGCTGTTAATGAAATAAAAAATGTCAAACAAACTCTAAAATCGAACTAAAATAATATGAAATGTCTTAAAGCTTATCGAGTGTACAATATTTTTTAACTTAAATTAATGCAGCAGAAAAAATTGGCTTGAATTAAATACGAATAACACGTACCAACAAAACGTAAACGATGAAATTACAAACCAAAACTTGCATGATTTTAAAATTAATTATCTTTAATTCTTATTTATCTCTATACACGCTATTTTTATTCAGTCATGTTTATGCAATAGTATATTTACGTAAGGCAATTTTTATACCAAACTGAAATGATCTTAAAGTACACTTTGCGTTAACTTTCTTAAGCATACTCCCAGTAAGAAACTATTCAGAAGGGGATCTTTATGAAATTTCGCTGGAAATATTCTGCCGTTATATTTTTATGTGTGTTTATTACATAGACCCAAATAAAACTAATAACAATTATAAGTTATTAATACCCAATGTCATCACATTTGTAGGCTTTCGGTACCATCCACAGGGCCACTATTTATGACTGTCCAAAAAATATATATTATTATAAAAAACAGATTTTATTTTTGAAAATTTCATATCTTTATGAAGATCGGTTCTTGTTTTCGCCCTCCCCAAAAGGAAGCGATTTAGGTGCGAAGGAGGTCGGTCCGTTTCATAATGATAAGTAAATTTTATCAGTAAGTCAAATAAAGTATGTTCTTCCTAATAATGTACAGGTATTTTATTAAGTCCCTGGTAAGAAAATGTTCTCCATAAATAGTGGCCTCCGGATAATACAAAAGTATAAAGTTTTAATTAGCATAAAGAAAGATCTTATTTGTTAGTATAATTATTATTTTGGAATTGTGACATTTTTATATTTACCTGTGAATTTATTGGTATTTCAATAACAAAGCAAAATATAAATTTATTAACTTACAATTTGTGTTAAATACCTGTATAATCAGACAGGAGAATACTCCTAAAAAACTTGAGTGAAATATTATTATGACCAGAGAAGTTGATTAATGATTTAATACATTACAAAACTTGAAACGTTTTTGTAAAACCACAGAATGGGAAATGGAAAACTTAATGCTACATTACAATATTAATGAGGTTGATATATGTACTTCTTCATACATTAAGATTTGATACTAAAATAACACGTATCCGGATTGCGTACAGTTAAAATCGTTAGCAAGTAGTAGCTGTTTATAAAACAACCATAATTTAGTTACTACATACGTTCACTCATTTAATGATTTTATTTGAAGAAAGCGTGATAACTTCTTAAAATCAGTATTTCTTAGATTTTTTTGCAGTATTCTTAAAGTAGGATAATTGGTGAAACTGTAAACAAACCATCATCAACAACCCATTATTACAGGCTAACACACAACTTCTAGGAACCCTGAGGCCAATAAAGATCATTAAGAGATAATATAAGAGACTTTACTCACCTTAAAAATCCTATATCTGTGGTTGTTTGAGATATATTTGGTTTTATTCGAATAACTTCAAATAAAGAAACCATACATAGCATTAGGTATAAAACGGTTTATGGTCATTGTTTTTAAAAAAAAGTACACGCTGTGTTTAAAACACATACACTTTCAATATTAACGAATGTGAATAAATAGCCACAGTTCATAAAGTTTGATCCAACAATTTTCACGGTATATATACAAACTATTTTTCATTGACGGCAAGTATGAGAATTGTTCCTTAGTATAAAATGAAGTTTTTGGAATAATATTTGTACTTATTTAAACTTACAAATATCGAGTTAAATTCCGTCGAGTAACCTTTGGAGTAATAATTTAACCCTGAATTGTGATTAGAATAAATATTGATGGGAAGTGAGTTAGCCAGAAAAAAAGTATTACTTTCGTGTAAAAGTGTTTGCTTATGATACTAGACATACAACAGCTATTAAAATGTGCCCCTGAGCCCCTATGGACCTAGAATGAATGGTTTCTAGCTTGTTTGTTCTGGGAACGTTCAATAAGTAAGACGCACAATTTGGCGGTACTTCGTTAGCGATAATTACACGGTAACATTATTCCTTGTTTGGGTAGGCTTAAAGTAATAAACCTTCTATATCCAACTCTCACAATCTCTCACTCAAAGATATGTGAATTCGTTGAAAAATATGAATGAAACACTGTTTAAGCCCTGTATGGACTTAAAATACCCCAACTTACTAACAACTAAAACGGAAGTGGGGATCGAAATCTTTTAGGCATAAATATCAGAGAGGCCCTAGCATATATCTTACTCAAGTTGCTGGTGACACCCCTACGACTAACTCACGTTAGAGAATATTGGTGACGTTATTCCGTAGCGTCTCTTATTGTAGTGAAGTGGGTGACAATACGGACAGCAATGTTTTGAATGCGGTATCAATGTGATGATAGGTTTTAAGGTTCCTGACCTGTTGTAAGGAAGTGGTGCTTAGTTTGGAATTGGATGTTTATTTATTTGTTTACGATCAATCATTTTGCACTCAGAATAACATGATATAATAATAATCTTTGACCATAACTCTTTATGGCCTCACTTGTACCATCCTTGGAATACTAAGGCAAATAAGATAATATGCACATTTACCTAAGGAAAAAATTCAAAATACTAAGTTTTAATTATATAGACACCTATGCGGTGGTAAAAAGTTTGTTTAACATACGTTTTTAAACATGTGCTTTAAGTTTCCTGACTTCATGCAGTAATTTAGAATTGCTTCAAATTTGTGTTTCATTTTAGGGTGGTCGCTTGTTTGAGTGATACACAGTCATACAAGGTTAGTCACCAAGTAGCAATCAGGCTTGTAGGAGGACTTGGCCCCCAGGTAGGTACAGGATGATCAAGTGGATGAGGTGTTAGTGGGATACATTTCACAGCCTTCCCAAGTTTTTAAAATTTTACGCAGGATTATAGCTCGATGTAAAATTGGCCTAAAGAACGCTTTTTAAGCTTAAAATTTCAAGCTAAATTGGTGTGTTTAAAAATGTATTATTTATGAAAACTACATGCTGGTGTGCTAGTCGAGACCTTTCCATGAATGCAGGGGTGTCAAGGCTGCATATATTTCGTGGCCTTTCTTGAGGTGGCTGTAACGGCATCATACACTCTTGTTAACCTAGTTTCTGTAGCTCGAGGGATTGTGTTTGTCAAGAATTAATTTTGGTGGAAAGTGAAATCTTACATTAGCATATCTAAGTTATCCATTTTTAAGTACAGGTTTTGATGATCTGTGCTCTTTCTTGTATGATTTTGATGTTCTTGTACCCGAGACGTAACTTGAATCCAGGTACTACTTTGATAGGTCTGAGATACAAGGAGAAGTCGTTCTTAGAGCCTACCGCAATGATTAGGCTCAAAACCATCTCCATTAACACACGCAATACGAACACATATATTAGTATTCATTATATATATATATATTATATATTATATATATATATATAATATATATATATATAATATATATAAATTATGTTCTTCAGACGTAGACGTTTGAATTGATCACTCTTAGGACGTCGACCTCGTCATTCTCGATTGGACATCTCACGGTTGGTCTTTCTAAAGGAATGCATGCTAAATATAGGGCACGTTTTTCTTATGTTACAAACTGATTCTTATCATGTTAAATAATTTAGCTTGTAGAAGTATCTTCAAATAAATATAGTAAAAATGCTGTTAAGGCATAATTATAAACTAGTTTCATGATCATATGAATAGGGCTTTTTTCATTATAGGACTGTATGATAAAAGTTCTGCCATAATTTTTGTTTTCTAATAACGATGGTGATAATACATATTATGTAACATTTTTGGGAGTAGTATAACATTATATTCTGTAAAATGATGGTGATTTACATTTATTAACTATAATATTGTGAATGAGTAGAATAAATAAATTGATGAATTAATTACTGTGGCTTGTTATCAAATTGATAGCCCACTTTTAAACAAGAAATAAAAGTAGAGGAGAAATTGTATGTTCTAGGACAACCGTTACACGGCCAAGGTCACACAACATCAACACAAAGGTCAATGACCCCTCGCCCCCCTCACCCCCCCTCGCCCACAGAGGTCAATTGACCCCTCGCCCCCCTCCCCCCCTCGCCACAGAGGTCAAATGACCCCTCGCCCCCCCTCCACCTCCAAGGTCAATGACCTTCAAGGTCATTCGATGACCTTGACTTTGGATTTCAAGGTCACACTATGACCTTGACCTTGGACTTCAAGGTCACCCGATGACCTTGACCTTGGACTTCAAGGTCACGCCGATGACCTTGACCTTGGACTTCAAGGTCACTTAATAGCCTTGACCTTCAGTTGTAAGAACGTTTCGTCCATAACACTTGAGTCGTCATACAACTGTGACAACACCTGGCTTATACGTAGTTACTTATGATGTAATATTTTATGACGTAAATATGAAGATCATTGTAATAGTTTGTGGTATTTACTGATATTGTATGTTGGCACAAGACATGCGCAGGAAAGTAGTTTTCCTTCTGGAGTTTTTGATTCATTAATATTTTTATAAAGCGGATGACCAGAGTGATTAAGCCACGGCGCAGTGCAATTTTGTTGCAAACAGTATAATAATAAGTATTTATTCACTATGGTAATGGATTCAACGAAGTGCGTGTAAGAGGTAAACAAGGTGGTAAGTTATTGCAAACGTGTTGATACATACAGCCTTGTGGTTGTCTTTATAAGGCTGTGAGGAGGAATAGTTTTTTAACCCAACAGATCGTTCTAGTATCATAGGCACTTGCCAAGGACACTTCTAATTTACAGGTATGTATTTCATACAAATTACGTTCCATTATTTTCATACGTTTTTTTGAAAAATTCATTGTTTTTCCAAAACTAAGCTATTGGTAAATTATTTATAACAAAATTTTGTGTTTAAACTAGTATTAATTTGGTTTTTATTAAATAGATGAAAACAGTGCATTTTTAAATTTTGTAATTTAAAAAATATTAAATTTCTTTTTCGTATTGATTATTATAACGATTTTAATTTTGTGTTTTAGAAATGGATTCCCTGAAAACAGTCGGTGTGAGCCATTGTACACAATTCCAGGAAGAGCATTTCTTCAATACTTACGTAAGCTTCTAAGTTACTCCTTCCACCTCCACCACCTTAAAAAACAGGCAACAGCAAACAGCAACAAGCAAACATGAAAACAGCAACAGAAACAAGCAAACGAGTCAACACGACGCAACACTCAGCATGATGACACTAACAACCGTCTCGAACTGTTTACTTACCCAATACTCACCTTTTCGGTAACGTCAGCAATGATGAAGTTATCTTCTTAACAAGTGACACAGATTATAGAAAATTTATGGAATGATTGGTGTTTGCGAAGTTTGTGATAGTTGGGGAACAATTTGGTTAGTCCAACTGAAAAAATCCAAAAGAACATTTGCGATGATACCACTATAGCAGTACAAACTGCTTATTTATTTTTCAAAACTTCTTCTGTTGATTCTTTGACTAAATAAATTTAACCTAGTAGAAAATAAAAAACATGACTTATTCTGCAGATAAACAGGTTTATTAAATTTATTAGAAGGGAAGCATAAGTACGTATGAACATGTTTTATTAAGTATTTTTTGATGATGTAAATCTAAAAAAATGTTACTAATGTTTTCGTTTCCACTAAAATATTGTACAAAAGATTTCAGGATATCTGGAATGAAGTAGAATTAATTAGAAATTTAGAAGGTAATACATGAACAAAAAGAGAGTAAAAAATTTGAGGTGAAAAGTGAGTTAAAAGACCAAAAAAAAAAAGTGATTAATTCGTTCTGGAAATTCAAGATCAACTGAAAATTTGATGATGACGATGATGAGGTATGACAAATTATTTGACTAAATTATTTATCCGATAAAAATAATAAATCCCCCCCTATATTTCATATCACAACATTTACAAGTACCAAGTCATGGGCGGATCCAAAAAAAAAGAAAAAATATCAACAACCTGGGCGAAGACCTGGTACTCATTTAATTAAAATTTGAAATCACCGATGTTAAAGATTTGAAAATAATGTAAAACGTGAAAAACAATACTGCATAAAGAAGTATCGAAAAAAAAAGGCTATTTTTTTATTAGACGTTAAAAAAGAATCCAGAAGACAAAAGAAAAGTTTGAAGTAAATTAACCAACGAGTGTGTTTAACGTCCTGTGTGGATCCAAAACATGTTGTAAAAAATGGACAGTGTAAAAACAAGGAAACAGTTAACATTTTGATTAAAAAAGACAAATCGACTAAAGATGTTAAGTTAGAGTTTGTTTAAATTATTTTTAGGCTTACTAGTGTCTTATTGATTTGTACAATAATTTTCTATATTAATTAATTAGTTTATTATTTTTTTTCAGCTAGTAACAGCATCTAAAATTTATTCGAACTGTACGGTAAAGATGGATTTCCAATCCCGAACGTTGATTCGACCATTAGCTGCGGGCGCTTTGATTTAGAGAAAGTGGAGAAAATGTAGTTATAAAAAAATGGGAATCGTTAAATTAGTAAAAAAACAGAATATTGCCGATAGTATTACCAGACAGACGTTGGGGGTTATGGTCCGAATAGCGCCCGAGATCCAGGTCCTATCCTTTAAAAAAACGGGTTGTATACATGTAGGTGCTGGATGTTAATTGATCCAGGATTATAGAGGAAAACGTAGGAATCAGTGCTGATTCAATTTTAGTCAAAACGATAATTTTCAGTGTAGAAAATTGGTGATACGAATAGCTCAATTAAAATTTGCGAGCGAATAGTTTGGTCCTGATATTGAGGAGGTTTACTAAAAAACAGTGTGTTAGAAAAAAAACTGCATGTAGAGATGGAAAATGGTTTTTGGAGTCAAACAGGATTTAAAATAATTATTTTTATTTTTTTTTATTCAGATCATATAATAATGGAATCTTTTCTTACCATCTTAAAAAAAAGAGAAAACATTTACTTTTGTTTCTGAACCAATGAACAATATGATTAATAATGGAAGAAGGAAGAGCTCATGGAATTAGAACCAGGTAAAATAATTATTCTCTTATCACCATTCTACCATGCCATTCATCATCATTATTCCTTCTGTTGAAAAATTAAATTATTAGAAGTATCCCCAATTATTTAAAAACGAAAAAAAACACAGATTTAAAATTAGTATGTCCAAATTATAAATTTATAGAAATTGAAAATGCGTTTAAAAGGTATTTTAAAAACGTACTATTTGAAAAACCAAGAACAAAAATTTAAAAGATATTTGTTTAATTTTACAAGTTTCTAAAGAAGAAATAAAACAGTTGATATTAAATTTTACTAAATGAATATGAAGCATTAAAATTTAACATTGTTGTTGAATGTACTTATATGAAACCTTTTACAAAGGAGACTCAAGAAGTGGCTTTTAAAACCTCTAATTTTTACAGTGTTTCGTGAAAATTCTTTAAATAATATCTTGAGAAATATGTTTACAAAAATTTGTGGTGAAGAGTCAAATGATTATTTAGGAAAAGGTAGCGGTTGGACATTACATTCTGTAGATGGAATTCTTGTACGATGTAGTAAGTATAGACATTAGCCGGCTCTTCATACATTACTCTTCCAAAGTGTATTCAAAATAAAAAAGCTATTATTAATCCCGCAAAATCTAGATGATGATAAATGTTTTCAATGGTCAATTCTAGCTCGTTATGTAGAAGGCGAGCAATAGAAGAACGTGTAAGATGAAAGATATACATCTATAATTAATAACTTCAATTTTAAAATGATTTAGTTTATCCATAGCACTTTAAAACAAATTAAAAAAATTCGAAAAAAATAATTTTGGAATAAGTGGTAAATGTTTATGGTAAAAATAAAACATTCGAAATTTATCCACTCAGAGTATGTGAAGAAGAAGCTGAAAATCATTTTGATTTATTGTTTATTGTCCAACGATCAAGGTATTAAACCACTATTTGTTATATTAATGATTTTTCAAGATTAATTAGAACACAAATTTCACTCAATACGAAAAAAATGATATTTTGTAAAAGATGTTTTGCTCATTATTCAGGAATTGATAAACAAGTAAAATTAAATGCTCACAAATTAAACTGTAAAATCAATAAGCCGTTTAAAAAGCAACAAATGCCGGATAATCCATCAATTTTAAAATTTACAAATTTTTCATTTTAAGTTTAAGGTTCCAGTTGTTGCTTACTGCGATTTTGAATGTATTTTTGAAAAAAGTTGATGAACAACAATCAAAGTACACAACCATTAATGAAATACATGAACCAATGAGTTTTTGTGTGTATTTAGTTATTGAATAAAGACTTTCCGGACATATGACATCTCAATTGCCAAATGAACCGTATCTTTATAGAGGTCCCTGATGCAGCTTCAAAATTTATGGATTATCTAATTTTCATTGCAAATTTGTTAGCAGAATTAATTGATAATTAATAGACCTATGATACCATTGAGTGATTATGAAAGAAATAGAATTAAATCTATTAATAATTGTGAATTGTGTAATTTAGAATTTTACCATTGATTGAACAACCTGTAAAAGATCATTGTCACTTTACTGGACGTTTTTAGAAATTTAACTCTGTAACAAATGTAATTTGAAAAGAAAAAAATCAAACATGTTTACCAATATTTTTGCATGGAAGTTCTAACTATGACACACACACAATTTTATTGTTAAACAGTTAGGTTGTGACCAACAAAAAATTAATGTTATTCCGAATTCTTCAGAAAAATATGTTAGTTTTTTCTAAAAAACACGACTGGTAAAATTAAATTACTTTTCTTGATAGTTTTAGATTTTTAAATACCAGTCTAGCTCAGTTAGCAAATAATTTTACCAAAAGAAAGATTTTATCATACTAAATTATTTTTTTTAATAATGAAAATGAAATTTCCCTTTGTTACAAGAAAAGGTGTGTATCCTTATGAATATACAGATTCGTGGGAAAAAATTGGAAGAAAACTCAATTACCTGCAAAAGAATGTTTTTTTTAACAAAATGTCAGAAGAACATATTTCAAATGAAGAATTTGATCATCGCCAAAAAAGTTTGGTCACGATTTAACTGTCAAACATTAGGTGATTATTTGATTTTTTATCTAAAAACTGATGTATTATTATTAGCAGATATATTTAAAATTTTCCGCATTATATGTCTTAATAATTATGAATTAGATCCAGCTAATTACCTAACTCTTCCTAGTTTAACATTTGATGCGAGTTTAAAATTTTACAGAAGTAGAATTGGAATTATTTAAACAATTATGACATGTATATGTTTATTGAAAAAAGGAAATCGTGGCGGTATACTAGTTGTAATAAAAAGACACGCTATAGCAAACAATAAAAATTTAAATGATACATTATTTGATTGTAATAAAACCCTCTAATTATTTGACATATATTAAGATGCAAAAATTTATATGGCTGGGCCAATGATCAAACCTATGCCAAAAAAGATGGATTTAAGAGGTTAACAAATAAAGAAAATAAAAAGAATTTCAATGTACAATCAATAACAAATGATAGTCCTATTGGATATATTATTGAATGTAATATTGGTTATCCCATCATTTTTACACGATTATCATAATGATTTAACCATTTCTACCTGAAAAACAATGTCCGCCAAATTCAAAACAAGTTAAAATTACTCACTACTCTTAATTGATAAAGAATATTATGTGTGTATTATGTCAACTTAAAACAGGCACTAATAATGGATTAGTTTTAAAAAGAATACATCGAATTCTTACAATTCAATCAGAGTCCTTGGCTTAAATCATATATTTTATTTAAACTGAAAAGAGGAAACAGTCGAATAATGAATTTGAAAAAGACTTTTATAAATTACTTAATAATGCAATGTTTGGCAAAACAAATAGAAAATGTTCGAGACAGACTTAATTTAGAATTAGTAAATACTGAGAAAAGATTGTCCAAATTGATTTCCAGACCTAATTTTAAAAACCGAATAGTTTTTTCAGAAAATTTAAGCGCAGTAGAATGTAGGCTAAAGATGTTGTATTGTTTTTAATAAACCTATTTAATTTGGATTTACAGTCTTAGAATTAAGCAAATTTCACATGTACGAATTTTCATTATAACATAATGAAACCATTTTATCCAAATAAAATAAACTTACTTTATATTGATACTGATTCATTTTTTTTATGAGATATTCACTAAAGATTTATATGAAGATTTCAAATAATTTAAGTTAAAAAAAAATATTTTGATATGTCAGATTATCCAAAAAAATCATAAATGTTATTTGTAGAAAATAAAAAAAAATTAGGCTGTTTTAAAGACGAATGTATGGTATTCCTATAGTAGAATTTATCGGATTAAGGAGCAAATTTTATACCTACAGAACTATGAACGATTTGTATTTAGAAGAAAAAAAGATGAAATTAAAAAAAGCTAAAGGTTGTAACAAAATGTAATAAAAAATTCATATTAATATTTTATGATTATAAAAATTGTTTTATTTTCATCATGTAACATTAGAAAAGAAATGAAATGTTTCAATCAAAAAAACATACTCTAAGAACAGTAACAATAAACAAGTTGGCTCTAAATGGAAATGATGATAAAAATGTATTCAAAAAGACGGAGTACACACATTAGCGTATGGTCACACAAAATTGAAAATTTAATTTTTACTTATCCATTTCTGTATTTTATATTATATTTGTTATTATTTTTTTAATTATTTATACTAATTTTTTTGTAAATATTGTACTAATATTATGTATTATTATCAATATATTTACATACAATTGAATTTACCATATACTATTGTACTTATTTTAACCTCCTATTTCCTAATTTAAAATATAAGGATAAAATAATAACACATCAATATTTACAAAAAAAATCATATTTATTTTTTTTAACTAATCTTTTTTACAATTCCTGATAATGTGTGTACTGTACAATTGCATCATTTATAATTAAACAATAAACTGCAGTTCCAGCTGGAAAGTCTCTTTGTTTGCCTGCAATTCAACTCTTATATCCAATGCTCCGGTTTTTATTGTATCAACTTGCTTTGAACAATCAATAACGAAAAGTGGAAATTTTTGTAGAAACTCATTTTTCTCAGACAAGGTTGGTTATCACTTCCTGCATAATATGAAGACTGGAATCTTGAAATACAATTCATTAACATCAGTGCTGTTGCATCCATTGAAATTATCATAAGGATAATATTTTAACTATTTAAATAAAGTTTTACATTTTTCCAAATCACAAAAATCAAAATGTGATGAATTTTTATCATTTTTATCTTTTCTATTTTGTTTGAAAGCCAATATTACATATCGAGGCTTTTTCCACCAAAGATGTAGTTTTAAAACAGTCCAAGTCTGAGCTTTAGGAAACAGGAAGTGAGGGATATTCATGAATTTGCCACCTTCTAAACGCCATTTGGTTATGGGCTGATCAGAGTCAGTAATCTTTTAGTAATGATAATCTTATATTATCATCAACACGAACATAAGGAACTTTCCAAACAATTATTTTATTTGAAATGAAACAATCGTGAAGACTTGGTGTAGCTTGAAAAAATTGCATTTTTATTCAGTTTGATGCCGCGTATCAGCACTAATTCTTGTTTTACATTCAAAAGTTTTTTTTTATAATCTTCTGCAAACCCCAATAACAATTGGAGCGGTACACAAAAAATGAAAAAATTAGTTTTATCTGCAAGAACGTCCATCGATGGTGGATTCCAGCCCTGCATTCTTAATCCAGTTTTCATCTCCCGGTTTCAGTGTAAAGTATATTCTTCATAGTAATAGTTTTTCCAACATTTTTTACACGATCAATTTCCGTTCCACAAATTTCATATCTAATTTCATCAAATAAGAAAGCCATACAGTTATTAAATTAGACTTGAAGTAGTATCATCTTTTGAATCAGCAGATTTAATAATTTTTCCCTTCAATTAGTAAAAAACTTTTATTAGGACACACGTATATGCGTCTTGTTGATGGAAACAGGAATACGAATTTCATCACTATTTTTAAAAGGAATTAGATAGTGTAATGGAATTGTGAGAATGCCATTCCCACTTCTAATAAAGCGATTTCATCAATTTCTATTTCATATTATATTTCATTAACATTTAATATTATTACTCATTTTTAAATTCGTTTTTAAATTCCGGAAGATTTTTGTAGAAAAATTAAAATTTTTCAATGTTCAACGGTTTCAAAGTATCGACCATGACTAATATCTTTTTTAAATTTAATTATTCTCTTATACTAGGTAAAACGCTAGTTGTAAATACTGTTTTTTGTTGAATTTTTCTCTAATCGGAATAATACAATTACCCATTAATTATTTATTTCTTGTTTTTTTCTTATATCCAAAAACTCTTATAATTGATTTCTTTCGTTTCTAACAGTTTTCACTTCAAGTTCCCTTCTTGATCCTCTAATGGTTTATATAAAAATTCACCTAATTGTTGATTGTTTTGTAATTGGTAAGTATTTTAAACAATGTTTTGGTTTTTTCAAACAAATTTCTATTAAACCAGGTGCTACAAGCAGGATTAATAAAACTCCATGAAAGCACCATGGCCTTCTAATCCGCGTTTCTATAAGATCCTTTAACAATATTACAAAGTGATTCGAATGATATCCACTTGTAATTAATGGAGCGACCTGAATTAGTTGATATATGCCATTTTATATTGCTTCTAATTTATTGACTATTTGTAAATCCTAATAGATTCGCTATAGAATTTTGGAACTGATTAAAGTCTACAATTTGGGATTACATAATAATATTCTCACAATGGAAGTGGTGTGGTTATTATTTGCCAACAAAGATTAAAAAGTGGTAGATTAGGAAGATTTTTTTTCCTTCTAAATCTTTTTATAAAATAATTCTTAATATCTTCTAATCTCTTCGTAAATGCACGCACAGTTGGTAAACTCATGGTAACACGTTCTGTACCAATCTTTGATTTTTATTATTTAATAATCTTCTTCAAACATTTGGAATTGAATTATTAATGATCATTAAACTCTAAATAAATCCCCATTTCCCACTCATCATGACGAAACTCAAATGCCAGTGGTGTAGGAAAAAAGATAGAACATTTTTAAATTTTGAATAGTTTTCCCAGTAAGAACACAAAATCATCTTTCGCCACGGCTAAGAAAGTCTAAACACAAATGACCACATATTCACTTTGCACAGGCTCGTTGTCTAGTAGAAATAATTCAATATTTTTATTATTCCACTTTGTTTAGTTACCATCCAACACTTTTTTAAACTAATTTTTGAAATTTCAATTGGTGGACGGTAAATTCCCGAAACTGTCGAAATATTCAACATTTAATATAAAAACCTATTTTGTAAAAAACATGACCCAGGTGTGTACCTTGTCCCTGCATAAACTGTCCTAAATTTAATAATTGCAGATTTTCTTTATTACGTATTCTAATTGGGTAGTAAAGTCAACTTGCCATAAAAACCCCTCTGTAACTGTGGTAATTTTAAGTTTTTTTTTTTTTTGCACATTTTATTAATATCTTTATTTCCCGTTAAATGGTCTAATTCAGCTATATACGAATCGTGATTATTTTTGACGGAGTTACTCATTGTGATTTTTTTTTTGATGATGACCATGAACCTTTATACGGTCTTTAAATGATAGGACCTTTACTCTTTTTTAACCGTTTTCTCTTTTTAACTAACTTTCCTTTTTATTTTTTTTCTTACATTTGGAAAAGCAATTGTATTGACTTTTTCTTTTTTCACACCTCCTCCTCTCCTCCTCTCTCCTCCAAGTTCTGGTTTTTTGCTTTTCATGATATTAGTAACTGCGCCGGCATAGTGTTCGGCTTGTGCTTTTTCTACACCTAAACTTGAATCAGCATTCTTTAACTCTCTTCCCAATAGCGCCTTTCAGCTAATATAAACGACTCCCGCAATAGATCTCTGTTGTATTAATCCACTATACTTTGCATACGCTTGATATATCGTGTGTTATGAACGGCACAAAGAGTCAAAGTTTATTAATTCCTTTTTGGACCTAATTGCAAGTCCTCTTAATTCAAATATAGTTCCTGGAACCACAATAACTGGTAATTTTTGTGTAAGTGTATTTTTCCGTTGTGTAATAATATCGATTGCTTTAATTTAAATACTGAAACCCTGCTGCATTGGCAAGTGAATGTTATCAGTCGCCCGAGCCTTGATAACTACATAGCACTAAACTGTTTTTTTCTCCTAGCCCATAATCATATAATTGTACTATATACGTTCTTCTTTATCGTCTTCCAATTCTTTCCTAAATATTTTCCTTGAATCGTAATCACGAACTATGTGATTTAAAATTTAAATAATCCACTATTTTTAAATTTTTATAAAAATCCGTTTGTTATTAGTAAAATTTTTTCGAATTCGTTTTTTAATATCTCTATAACAGTGTTTATTATTATAATTTCTCATATCGGTCTTTGCCTCTAATTTTCTCCTCTAGTTGAGTTTAGTTCTTGTCTTATCACAACATCGTTATCATTTAATACTGGCACTGAACATTGACGATCCTTCTTCTTATTTTTTAACCAGGCGCGATGTAAATTAAATTTTGTATATTGAAATTGAAAATTCGGTTTGCTCTCTATTTTTTCTATATTTCATTTTTCAATTTAGTTTCAAGATGCATTAATTAAACCGCATAGACTTTTTCCCATGAAAGAATCAGTTTTTTTAAATTCTTCAACATTTATTCATTTATTACTGTAAGAACAAGTTTTTGAATAGCAATCGCTGAAAATACCTAAAATTTTATTTGCATCATTAGGTTTTTGCCGCGTCACCTAGATTACAAATTCTCTTAATTTAATACATCATAGTTTCCATCACCGTCGATATGGAATCCATCACCCCCTTAGGGTCTCTCAGATTACTACTAGAAAATTAATACCACTACCATTCGAAAAGTTGACCAAACTTATCAACACTCATAGCTACTATCAGATACAAAGGTTGAAATAAAAATGAAAAATACAATTATTGTAATTCATTATTTATTAAAATAATTTATCCCTTAATTCAATAACTCTTCTAATATTGAATTTATTTCATTTGAATGTGCTGTATTGCCCGCCTTTTGAGAATCCAATAGTATTTCTCAAACCTATCGACCAGTTCGTTAGGATTTCATCATAGTAAATTACATCTTTTTAAATTAGTTAATATTATTCCACTGTCTGCTGC
Organism: Homalodisca vitripennis; assembly: GCF_021130785.1. Lineage (NCBI taxonomy): Eukaryota > Metazoa > Arthropoda > Insecta > Hemiptera > Cicadellidae > Homalodisca > Homalodisca vitripennis. Next base: position 21,087 of record NW_025777946.1, read on the forward strand.
CGTTTCCTGGTGATTAATTTCATCTGTATAAAGTGTTTCATCATCATCATCGCAGAATTTGCTTTTCTTTTGTTAAGTATTTGGAAAATTATTATTATTATCTTTGTTTGACTGTTGATTTTGTTTTTTTAAAGAAGAAAAATTAGACAATATAAACCACTACCTGAGGCCGCTTGTTGTTGTTGTTGTTGTTGATTACCACTTTCATCGGTAATTAGTGGTCTTCGTAGATTTCGGTTTTCTTCTCTTTTAATAATCGAGAAATAAATATTTTTTATACTTGATACCTCTATTTGATCTTATTTTTTCCTGAAGACGGAATAATTAGATTTATGTACATTGGTTTGGCATTATAATTAAATAATAGTTTTCTAAATCATCTTCAGAATAAATATATGCATTAGGATTATTCATAAATATTAATTCATAAAGTCCTCGTGTTCCTTCATATCGTATTCCATCAATAATTAAATCATCACCGTCAATATCTACAAGTTTATCACCGATTTTTCCAAGAATCACCTTCAACATGTAACCGTAATTATGATCTATATGTTTAAGTGCCTGTTATTAATTTAGAAAAATATTCTTTGGCTATTTTACCTGTAAAAATTTTTTATCAATATAATATTTAGCAAGTTTGTTTTCCTTCAGGGTGTTTTTAATAATTTCCTCACCCCGTAGGCCGGGTGTTTGATATATTTTTTCAAAAACGTCTGATCTTGCTGGAGTAACAGCAGTTGTTGTTGTTGTTGTTTTTTCCATTTCTTCTTCCTCTTCATCCGTTCAACTGTTTCCATATTCACTGTTATCATCATTCGAATTTTGAGTTGCTCCTCTTTTAGATTTTGGAATGTCTAAAGTACCATCATCGTATTCATAATCACTTTCAAAATCATGTTTTGTTGGTAGATTAATTTTCTGTTTTCTTTTTAAACCCTGAGGAAGGATTTACAACTCGTAATTTTACAGGAACCGAATCAGATTCAATTTCGTTTTTAAATAATTTTCGTTTTCCGTTCAATTCTTTTAGTATTATCTTGTTCTTGTTCTTGTTGTTCTTCTTTTATTAGTTGTTTTAACGGTTCTGATACAGGTTTCAATTGTTTTTTTTTCCCACAATTTCTTCCGTGTCAAATTGTTTCTCGTTCCAATCGATCTATGTTTATTTTTTTATATTTTTTCTTTAATTTATGTATTTCTTTAACCACATCGTCTTTTGTTTTGTTTTGAAACCAAGAATCATCAAATTTCTCCATGATGTTAACTCAACAAAACGTGTGACTAAAATAATGAAAATTCTTGCTAGTTTGTAGCTTTTATTAAAATCCTGTTATAAAAATATCAAAACCCGAACGATAACGTCCATTATTTAAACTTCTATCTTTTTCAATCACTACAAATTTATTTTTCCCTCGATTTCCATACTTTGATACACATTTCTTTGAACTGTTCAAATGACAATGTCTATATTTTTACAATGATCATTATATACATGGTGTAAATTTTTATCATCTTGTTTAAATAGTATTATCAAGTTTGCATTATCTCGTACTAATTGTTTTTGGTATAAAACTGTATGTTTTGACAAATATAAAAAGTGTCAATCTTACAATGACGTCCCATTGCAAAATAATTTTTTATGTTTTTTTGTCCATCGCAAATAACATCGTCAAAAATCATAATTGAATACGGTTTAATTTCACTAGGAAATGGAACCTCATCTTTATCAGAGAAAAGAAAAATATCCTACTCCACTTATATTGTCCAATACACATTGTAAAAAATTTATACTTTTGTTGAAATAAAGATTTTGAAAAAATATAAACATTAGAAAAAAATAATCCTTTTTGACGAAAATAATAAGTTTAAAAAACTAAATTAGTTTTACCGCAGTTAGAAGGACCGCATATTATACATCTTATTGTAATCAGGTAGTAAATCACCGTGTCCGTTTACTTTTTTGCATTTCACCAGAATTTTCCTTCTACTAAACTTATCCAAATTTAATATCGGTAACTGAACAGTTTGTTTAAATAAATTTCATTTTACCAGCTCTTCTTTACATAATCCAACTGTCGTGTGATTCATCGAAAATCCCTAGCCAGCGTTCTAAAAACTTTATCACCTTTTACGTCTTATTATCTTTTCTATCAAATAAATATCGTTTAAAATTTAGTTTTACTTAATTTCTTGTTGATAAAATCCACCTTGTACTATTTCTCCTCTATCGTCTTTCAAAATGTAAGTAACAGGAAATGTGGATTGTAACTTTCCATATTGTATAAATTTCATTGCTCCATTTTTGGTAAATAACCTTTTGCAAAAATATTACGAACTCTGCTTATCCTGACTCGATCACCAACCTTAAATTGATTGTTTCAGGTAAAATGTTTTTTTCTTGCATTTATAATTCTAGTTAATACTTTTCTTTTCATTTTTACTATTAACTTCAATTGGTCTCATTCCTATTGTACGGTGTACGGTATTATTATATTGTTTTTAACCAAATTAGGTAAAATAATTTAGCCAACAAATAGTTACCTTGTACACTAAAAACGAAAAATCCACATTTTTAATTTTTCAATGTGCGATTCCAACGTTCTACGATGCTTGCTTTTAAATCAGAGAAAGATTTATAATGATTTGATATTATATTTATTGAATAAAGATTGAAACTTTCACATTAAACCATTCTTTTACCCCGCATCAGTTTGAATATGTTTCATTGGAAATTTGGATCTTAAAAATCGGGTCTAATGCTAGCGCAACATCAGCAGCGCTTTTTTGATTTTAACGGAACAGCTATTGCAAATTTGGAAAAACAATTAATCATTGTCATTATATATTTATAACCTTTTATTACAATTAGAATTAAGGTAATCATTTCAACTAAATCCGCTTGATATAAGTCTTTTAATCCCCTTCAATTCTACATAATCGTCGAGGAAAATTTTTTACGCGCTTGTCTGTGCAGTTCTTTTGCTATTTTCCTCTTTTACACTCATAGCTGATATGAAAAAAGTAAATAACACTAATTTTAATATTTATAAAGAATAAGTGGCCAAGGTAAATAAAAAGAAAACATTTTTTTTTTTTTCAAAAGCACACACACATTTATTTTATTTACTATACACAATTTTCACCATAATTACAAAAGTAACAGTCCTTTATTTTCGGGTTGTGGACCATCAATTTTCACAAAATCTGGGGATAAAATGCTCTTGACAACGTAGTGATTTTAATATGTCCTTGTCGTTTTTCAAATAAAACTGGTAACTTATCATAAATACAATCAATGTTAACAATGTGATTTAATATATATATTCTTTTGGTAGATATTCTAATTGATCTTTTTGACAAATTTTGTGGTAACCAATTGTGGAACAAAGTTTTGATTGCTGTATTAATTTTTTCCCAAATTTTCCTTAACATATTTTGTATTCTTCCACCAATTTAAAATTGCATGTTACATTCTATATATGCGCAATTTGAATGAATTAATGACTAAAAACACACATGGTTTCAATATATCTACATTCATTTGTTTTCTTAAATTACATAAACTAGGGACAATTGAGATTTTCAAGATTAATTACTTCAACATTGAATTCGGATAGCAATTTTTTTGTAAACGTTTCTTTTTCAGTGCCTTTTACATAAATTTTACCTTGTATTTTTATATTTTTAAAAAACGTCTTTCAATTCAGAATAGTGTTTAACACCAGAACTCCAATTGTAAACCGTGATGTTGTTTTCTCTAACCAGTTGACTTGTTTTTGTAAATGTGTAGGGAGATTGTTAAAATTACACGGTGGTTGTGAAACAACTGCAGTTGGTACACTTGCTCGTCCGTATGATATTAGAGCAAGCTCTTTTATGACAAAAATCGTTGATAATGTTTTTGGAATCCTTGAAAGTCCAGTATAAACTCCATCCTATAAAACAAAAAATTAAAAATAATATATTTTAAGTACTATATTGGTAATTTAATCTCTTCCAAAATTCACCCATCAATAGTATTAATTTGTTTTTTTTAAATTCAGTCCATTTATCAAGGATCCATATAAGCGAAATTATGTTTATTATCTTTATTTACAATACAAATTTTGAACTTGGTTTTGGCCAGCCGCTAACAACTACTTTCATATCCTCCTGTAACAATAAAAGTTTTACTGTAAGAATACTCCATATTACCCTGTTCAGTTCAACAAGTAGAATGAATATGAACTGAAATATTATATCACTCAAAGCATATTTAACCAATAACAGTAGCAGTTCATTGAAACTAAAAAAAAACCCAACTACATTTTGATTTTCTTTAAGTAAACCATATTAAATCGTTAAATTTTTGAAAAGTGATGTTATTTATTGGAAGATTTTTTATATATTGATACATAACAATAATCATTGTGTGTTTCTGAAAAAATCTATAATTCTAAGATTTTTCATAAAAATTGACTCTCAAAAAATCTATTGTAAACACTTCGTAATATATTAATATCTAATAATCTAGAAACACTAAATTCAGTATCACCTACAAATATTGCATAAATTTGTAATACACCCATCCTCAAACATAACAATTTTCCCTTTTTATAAATATATATGTAACCATTTTATGTAAATGATTACCTACGTAAGCTAACAAAATCTGAAGAAAGAAATTTTGATGTGATAGTTTTAAAATTTGACCCAAATACAATCTAGATGCATAAAAAGAAAACTACATGCACACAATCTTTATTTTAAAGTTTTATTAAGAATAACATTACTTTTCCAAGAAAATATTGGCAGGTTTTTTTTCAATACAGTGTTCTTTACAAAATAGATACCAAAAAAATAATCGTTTTCTATAAAATAAACACTTCATGATGAAAGGATTTAAGCAATATTTTAAATTTTAACTCAAGTGGAAGTGAAGAAATATAATGGTTTATTAAATCACTCATTACTGTTCACCAAAGTTGGCGACCTTGAGGACGGTATAAGTTTCACACACAACTCGTCTTTCATTAACACACCACATGAAAGTTTTTCCACTCACGTTGCACTTGGTTTTTTTTCAAAATTTGATTTAAACACTTTCTTCAAATTCAGCTATTCCTTTTTTCTAAAACGATCTCTGTTCTCTTGCAATTTGTTCCCATTCGGATTTTCTATCTTCATACTCATTCTAATCATATAACATTTACTTGACTACAGGATTGGAAAATGATACTGTTCTATAATCAAGTCAAATCAGTTAATATCTTCATCATCATCATTGAAATTATTATGTCTCAATCTAAATTCAGTATCAATAACAGAAAAAATATTTTTTTAAACTTTTTCCAATTATCAATATCTAATATAAAAGTGTTGATTGTTTAATTCTAAAACAACTTTTTTTTTGTTTTAAATGTTCTCGCACAAAAACTTTAAAAACATTGGTAAGTTGAAATAGCCTTTCTTTAGGAAGTTCCATATTTAATTACCTGTATTAACACACACACACACACACAAACTAAATAATCACTTTATGAAATGGTTGTTCGTTACTAATGATTTCGTTCACAAATAACTCGGTTTTTATAGTAAAATTATGACGTCAATAAAAAAAAATATTCTTATGAATCATGATTTATATTAAATTTTAAACCAATCAAATTAATCCTATACTTATATAATAACATATTTTTTAATCAACCTGATATCTCTGGCGGATGTAAAGTACACATGTATTTCATATGGTGATGCAACAAACAAGTTTGCAACTGCGCGTGGCTTAATCACACTGGTATTTCCTATGCTGATGCAACAAACAACCTGGCACTGCACGTGGCTGGTATTTCCTAGTCAGGCGCGTTTACACACTGCGCAATCACCTAAGTATTACATCATTACGCTAACACGTCACAGTTGTATGACGTACATAATAAGTAAACTACGTATAGCCAGGTGTTGTCACAGTTGTATGACGACTCAAGTGTTATGACGAAACGTTCTTACAACTGAAGGTCAAGGCTATTAAGTGACCTTGAAGTCCAAGGTCAAGGTCATCGGGTGACCTTGAAGTCCAAGGTCAAGGTCATCGGGTGACCTTGAAGTCCAAGGTCAAGGTCATAGTGTGACCTTGAAATCCAAAGTCAAGGTCATCGAATGACCTTGAAGGTCATTGACCTCTGGAGGTGGAGGGGGGGCGAGGGGTCATTGACCTCTGTGGGCGAGGGGGTGGAGGGGGGCGAGGGGGCGAGGGTCATTGACCTCTGTGGGCGAGGGGGTGGAGTGGAGGGGGGCGAGGGGTCATTGACCTCTGTGGGCGAGGGGGTGGAGGGGGGCGAGGGGTCATTGACCTCTGTGGGCGAGGGGGTGGAGGGGGGCGAGGGGTCATTGACCTTTGTTGTTGATGTTGTGTGACCTTGGCCGTTGTTAAAACGGTTTGTCCTAGAACATACAATTTCTCTCTACTAATTAAAGCTAAATTAATGTTTAAAAAATTATCTTTTAATCCGGAACAAAAAGACGCTTACTGCATTGTTTAGTTACAACGAGATTGCACTTGAGTCACTTGTGTATACACTGCTCTCGTACATAATACATTTGTGTACATAAAACTCACGTTTTTATGACTCCCCCTAATACAGTCAAAACATTGACTTTTTTATATTTTAATAACGGTTTCAGAATGTAAAACTAAAAGAAAGATATTTTCATACTTCGTTCAAGGTTCTTTACGAGCTACATGAGATACGACTTGTAATAATACAATTTTTAATAAACCGTAATATTAAAATGTTAAATTAACTAACCATTTCATAATAGATGTTTAAAGATTTTTATGAAAGACCACAGCCTAATTTTAATAACCACACTTTAAATTTTAGCTGACATGTTGCCTCGTAATTATGGCCAAACATAATATTCATTTAACACCAAACAACCAACAAACTTTGTCAAGATTTTGAATGTGGATACTACCTCCACACAATAAGACTTAATGGAAGGACATAAAAAACATTAGTTCAACTTTTTATTATCATTTAACCCCCATCACGTTATTGGACATCTTAGTATTCAACATTATTGTTCCATGTTGTGTTCCACAAGCTTCTTAGTGAGATCTCACTGAAAATCCTTAATTGATCACTCTTGAATCATTCTAACCTCATTCTCGATTGAACATCTTCGTGTATTTAAATGAATGTATGCTAAATAAAGGGAATTTGACATTTTTATTAATAAAGTAAAGAGAAAAGTATAAGAGTGGGAAGTCAATGTTTAAAAGTTGGTGAAAATATTTTATTTCAACTTATTCTCAATTTGCAGTACCTTCCCTGGCTCACCGGATTTTTTAAATTTTAACATTGCTATAAAACTTAAGCAAATGAGTAAAAAAATGAATCTATCATTCTATCTATATTATAAATTTAATGTGAATGTAAGTTTTTGTGTGTTACGCTTTCACGCGTAAACTATTCAACTGATTTTGCTGAAATTTTACATCTGCATTCTTACCGTCATTAGTTAACATATAGGCCTATTCATATTTTCTAAAACACCTATGTTGATATCTTTAGTTGCATTACAGCAAAACAATATCATTAGTTGAATGAGTCTGTTAGATGTAATCAACTGTTCTGTATAAAGAGTATTTTAAGACAGCAGAGCTATAGGTTTAAAACATTTTACCACTATTTTCAATTGTTTACATTCATTGATTTATTGAAAGCATAAAGTAAGCTTTCATAGTAACAACACTTATTATTTCAATCTTTTCTGTACCTGCTGTTCAGCACAAAGTTAAAATAAGATAGTAAGACCGGAGTAAATTACAGTGACCATACATAGAAGAGAGTAAAATAGCGTTTCTAACCGATTTATAATGTAATACAAACAAAAATCATATTACAAAGTTTCTTAATATATTTAAACACTTATTAGAAGCAGTTCTTTACATTTCCTGATGATTTGACATTGAATCGAAGCAGTCTCTCGAGGCAGATTGACATTTCCTATAGGTGTTTTGAAGGAGATTTTACAAGTCTAATACATTTTAAATCGATTCTAAGCAGATTTTATATTCGTTCCAAGCAGAATCTACACATGTTCTAAGGAGGTGTACATTAGTCCCAAGCATATTTTACATACGTTCTAAGCAGATTTAAAATTGGTTTAGAAAACATTTTACATTGATTCCATGCCGATTTAAAATTGATTCTAAGCATAATGTTTTTAAATTTTCGAAAGATCTAGGATTATTTCAGTAAATTCTATACAGCATTTGATTATAGTACTTTTAACCGTATGTAACATTGCGCCAGGATCTAGCCCAAAAGTGTGCCAGGAATACTGTATCCATATCTACTTATAGCACTGACTAAATACGCATTTTTCTATGAAACCTTTCTAGAAGATAGTAGCTAAGTAGCTAAGAACACGTGAGGTATGACGTAGTGAGCAAGCATGAAGCAGTTGATGCCGCGTCAAGCCGTGAAGTGACGTCACTTGTTACTGTGTATCCAGCCGTAACACCTACCGTGTAGTCTTCTATCTGTGTACCAACTCTCACTTGTTATCATATATGTTCGTGCTAACTCTACAGCAGCTGATTTTATTTACAACTGTGGTAGCGTTGTTACAAAATTTAGTTGTTTAAATATTACGTCTTTTTAAAGAGCCAAACATAAAATAGATTATAGAACAAACAAAACTATATGAGTTCGATTATATTAAAAAAAGATATATTCAGATGTGTGTGATGGCAGGATATCTCCGTTTTACAAACACCTGACGGAGCATCATGTCAGCTTGAAAGCTGCAATTACATCTTTCGGCCTGGAACGTTCCTAGATAATTAATTTCCTCTGTATCTAAGATCAATGTGTTTTTAGTTTAGAAACTGTAATTTGCATCTCTCATTATCACAGGAGTGGTGGCTTTGATACATGTATGAGAATAATGTAAGATAAATCGGAATCAATCCACTTCGTCAAGGGGGGCTAGTTATTAATACATATAAAAATAAAGAAGAGCTTAGAATAATAATTAGGAAAGATTCCAACCCACGAAACCGTTAGCATTTCAAACCTTCCATCGCCCTATAACAAACTTTTAACGTATGAGAATGCTGTGAGATAAATCGGAATCTAACCTCTTCGTCAAGGGAGACCAGTTATTAATACATACAAAAATAAAGAAGATCTTAGAATAATAATTAGGAATAAATTCCAACCCACGAAACCGTTCCATCGCCTATAACAAACTTTTAACGAAGAATAGTACGAGGTGTGACGGCCGGATATTCAAGTTTCACTCATGGCGGTGCATCATGTCAGCTTGAGGCCCCAATCACACCTTTAGGACTGGAACATTCTCTGATGATTGGTTTTCCCTCCGGATCTAATAATAGTGTGAATTTAGTTTTTAAATTTAAATCTCCACCTCTCAGTACTACAATAGTAGCAGTTTTGATAAATGTATGAGACTACTTTAAAATGATTGAAACCATAGGTTTTACTTGATCTTATTATAGTGGCGCGTTAAAATTTTAAAATTTGGTAAAGCTATGTGCCTCCCCCACTTAAAATTGTACCCGTTGTCCTTCCTGTATCTGAGGGTCAAGCCGCTTACCTGAGAGGGAACCCTTTCTACCTTTCACTGACTGCTACGCGCCGACTAACCTCTGCGTAAAATAAAATAAAATGACTCACTAATACATAAACAAGAACATTATTTATTCTACCACCGGAATTATCCTACTACAATATATCGTACTACCAAAAATTAAGCATACAAAAGTAAGTGAGATCTTCGTGTTATAACTCAGTTATTGGGGAACTATCCTACTACTGAGTACCTGTAGAAAAGTAATCTTCATTTAATTTCATTTAAAATTATTAAAATTGAGAAATAAACATATAAATTCATTTCCGTAAGACATAAACTTCAAATTAATAGGATTTGGATGTATTCCAATGAGTAGAGGATTGTCAAAAAAGATGGAAGGAACATGTACATGGTAACATTTAGGATGAATTAACAAAAGTGCTAATTGCCAATGAAAATTTTAGAAAACTAATACAAACGTGACAATATTTGTTAAAAAGAATAATATTTATTAGTATGTTGTGATGATTTTGTGGTGTTGAGTTGTAATTTTAAATACTGCGATTAACAGCTTCAGTAAAGGTAAGCGGGAGGTGGAATTGTAGCTGTACCAGAAACTAGGACAGTAGTAATACTAAACTTAACGATGTACTTAAACTTTTTATATGTGGATGAACCGTTTTGTGACTCATAGCCTTCATGCAAACTTTAAATCTTTGTGCAATTCTAAAAAAGTTTCACAAGAGTGACTGGCTGCTACTGTTAATACTGGCTTAGAACACTGCCAGTTTTTCAAGCAACCATATGTAAAGGCCATAACGCGTTGAAGTATACAGGAAATCCTGTATTATTGGTAATCATATCTAATCAGTCTCTTTTAGGAATTGGAAATACAATGGCTTGACCTAAACCCCATTCTTAATTCGGTCGACATTCATAAAAACTCGATCAAGAATTTGCTTCTCTTATCCAACTGAACAAACCAGACGCAGGCTATGTTTTTTTTAATATACTCATTAACATTGAACTTGATCTGAATAATTATACAATAATATCTAGGAGGGATTCTAAAAAAAAGGATCCTACTTCGGTTCCAACTTGAAAGGAACTATAAAAATTGAAAAACTTGTTAATGACATTGTTTTCTCCTAATTAAAGAATAAAAACGAAAGTAGAACTGAGTCACTTATATCAAACAATACATATAAAAGTATTTTTTATTCCGAATGAAAGTGTTAATATTAACTAATGACCGAGCTAAATATTTACAGCAACGATATATGATTAGAAACAAATATTTTGATTTAATAAATACTATTTTTAAATTATTGAAGCAGCAACTAATATAGGATAACTAAACATATTAACACACAAAATACAACCATCTAAAACACTGCCAATCAAAGAACAAAGAAAAATATATTTAGATCCATGAAAGTATTGTAAATCATCATTTAAAATAAACATTGTTTCACAGATGAACGAGAAAGCAGATTGAGAATTCAAATTTAAACGTTTACTGCACATGAACAATAATTTTTGTTCATCAAGTCCACTTATGTTTCCCAGTCACGCTTAACACTTTATTCAAAGCTTGTTTAAATCTTTTCGCTTTATTATCACATAAACGATTTCAATTTGTGAATATTCATTGTCTCAACGTGACCGCCAAATACTGTCACCAGAGAGGTTTTATAATCATGACACATTTCAGCAGAAACATTATGTAATTTGTTTATGTACGTTACAAAGTTGTTTCACAGCATTTAATGTTTTTAAATTAATAATATCTATGACATCTCGTATTAACGCAATTGATGAGATTATATTCATTTAACATATAGGTAAACATTTCACTCCTTAATAACTACTACCGATGTAAACAAAGTTATTTAGGAATATATAATTTATTTTTAAACCAAAAATCTCTAAAGGTACTTTATCCTGAGATAATCAGATTAATATTTTATATAGATTTTATATACAAAGTTAGTCTATTCAAACCTTTAAAGATCACTTCGGTACACCAATGTTTTTTAAATATGTGGATTATTTAAGCCTTACAAAATTCTCAACTCACGTGTTTTGGAATGTTTTGTAATATTTCACAAACATTTTATAAATATTTATTTATAGTTCACAGAGTTTTTTCAGATATCGAAGTCAAGTCTTAAATAAAATATCAATATATTTGTTTTTTATATTACATCATTCTGCCATTTGAGCCAAAAGGACTACTTTGTTATATAAGTGACTTTAACGGAAAAAAAACACAAAACGAAGAGCTTTAAATTGTACACACTCTTTTAAGCCCAAAATAACTGACGGTTAAATAATTTCAGTATTACATTTACTACTTCTTAATCATAAAAAACTGTTTAATTAAAAATATTAAATTTATGTTTTATATAAATAGTTTTGATTTTTTAATATTATCGATACATCATACGTAACATATCATAGCTACGCAAAGCACTGTATCTTATGTATCGCCATGAATACTATAGCAATTTTTATCTAATTTTACAAAAAAAGGTTAGGGGGTATACAAGTAAACAATAGGTTCTATTAGATTGTTATGGAGATGTGGAATATCTCATAAATATACTACTACTACAGTTTCAGTAGTTAGTATGAATTGTAATGAAAATTGTATCGGATGTTGTAATATACAGCATGTTTTTTTTATTAGGCACAGTAACATTCTTTACACAAATATTACGCTTCTTAGAAATCCATTGACTTTATAAAATTAAGACGATGAAAGGCTTAAAAGTTCCAGTGATACATTTATACAAATTCCTGGCCTATGTTCAAGGATTTTCATAAATCTAGAATAGCCTGATTTACTGAAATCACGAGGAGTTCAAAAACATCCTAGGATCCTGTTGATAATTATACCAAGCATTTTGTAAAGGGGATGGGATTGCAAAGGTTAGGCCGTTTGTAGAGACAGATTTTAATAAAACCAGAAGGCAAGTCCTTTTTTTTTAGTAGACGTACAATTTTGAGATAGTAAAAACACTATCCAGGCAAAAATTAGTAAATGAATTATAAAAAATTACGATGACTTAGTTCGAAAAATTAGAAAGGCAGAAAATACATTTAAGACTGTCTACCTCTATATAACTTAAGAAAAGAAGTTTATACCTCTATACCTTTATTATAAAAAACGAGAGATATGCCTTAGTAATATTGGAAGCTGTAGTTTGGCAAGTACTGTGGTATTGCTCACAGTATATTGCTTCATACTACTCTTGCAGTAGAGGCCACGTGTTGAATGGGCAAGACGTGGCTACAGCCGTGATATTGTAAGATGTAACTCAGCCTTTGGTGGATTCTTCTCTAAAACTCACATTAACATTGTCAGATTGTTATGTTTAACCGGCGTAGTAAACATGAGAGCATATTAATGTTTAGTCTTAACATAAGGCAAACTATTAATACAAATATTACTATACAGGCTTAATTTATTGTACGAAAGGGATCGAATAATATTGAATAGAAATAGTCAAGGAAGCTACTACAGCAATATAAATCTTTTTTATAGAAAGTTATCTCGTACTGTATTGTAATATTTCATAAAATATTTTTCTCTTAACTCATTAAAATCGGTTATACTGGAGATTGTCTCGCATCATCTAGACATCAGCCTCATAATAATATTGATAATATTAAAAGACAAATAATTATACACCTATGGATTGGAAGTGATTAATTTCTTATCCGTTCATAAGAAATTAAAGGATTTTGGAAATATATTGTAATATGTTTTATTTTCTTAAGTAGATTATGCCTTACTGTTATAAGATTTTTAAACGATATATTAAACAAAAGTTTGTTAATTCTGTGTATTTTTAAAAACCGAAATGAGTTTGATTTATATTTTTCCAATCGGGTTTAATAGTGAAACGTATAAAGTTAAAAAAAAATCAGTAACACTATATTTTTGGATCTTTAATCTTATCTGTCCCTTAAGTGGATAACTAATCTAACAAACAAATACAATCTAGGTTGAAAAAACAAAACATACCACAGCGTGGTAGCTCGTATAAGTATGAAATTACAGCCAACAAACATGTAATGTGTCAACTGCATGCTTTATACCTGAAATTCTTTAATCAGCTTTCTTAAGATACAATCATTATTTGATGACTAATAACAATAGACTAACTGAAGAAGTTAATAGACTATAAATAAGGATGATACTTGCAGAGCAGTACTCAAGAAAACCTTATGTTCAGATACATGGGATTCATGTAACTAGCAATGAAGAGTCTATAAACATTGTAACTGACGTTGGTTTTGCTTTGGTCGTAGAGCTGAGGGCAGAGAACGTGATGACTACGCGCAGAGTTCCCACCTTTAGACCTAAAGCCATACCACCAATGGAAGTTGCAAAGAGGCATTGGTTGCTGCTTTTCAGCTGATATTTATCCTAATGCCGCACGGCATACAGCTGACGGACTATGCAGCTTGTGACGCACTACACGGCCTTGACATGACGTTCTTTGTTGCAACTGTTGCTAGACTATTATGTAGGCTAGTTGTTTGTAATTGATTTTTATGTTGTTAGTTGGGCAGTTCTTGATGTTTAAAGTATATAACGTCAACTATTGGATGTTAAAAATATTAGTTTCTCATGATGAAAGTGACAAATCCGTATAAAAGTGCGTCTGGATGATTATAAAATCGGTGGAATGCGAGTCGGGGTTTTGAAAATTGATAATGACAGTGAAAATAATTTATCATTTTCTGATATTTCTCTTCTACAATGAATTTATCAAACACCACTGTGGATACGTGTACTGCCAAAAAGTAGTATATAGCATACATTATTATCAAAATACTTTTTTATGTTGTAAATATATTTATATATGATATAATCTTTTTTTCACTACTACACTGTGTATATTTTGTACATTTACAGTATCTTACTATTTACATGTTACAAGTTACAAATACACCAATTTACAATACATATTTTTCGATTTATGTACAAATAAGAAAACAATACTCTTACTAAGTGCATATTTGTATTATTTTACATTTTTCTTTGGTCTGTAAAAAACTGTATACATAACACGTAATTATAGTAATTATAATAATAAGTGATACTATTATGCAGCACAATTATTTATGAACAATTGCTTATGAGTAATAATTGTTGAACCGGTGAAACTGCAGTACCGGGTACAGTACACCTAGACTAATGCTGATTACCATTGCAAATACCAAAACCTTACTTTAACCAGTCAACACCCCTTAGAGTGGAGATACACGGAAACGATCATAGTCTTATTCAACACTATTTCATTCCAACTGTATTCTAAACAATGAAGTAAAACTGTCGTTAGTACATGACCAAATATACTATTTCATAGTAATAGTTTTCAATAAACATGGTTATAGAAGTTTAAAAATTGATTTAAAAGGTTTTTATTAATTTTAAACATAAATATATAGTCTTTACGTGAAAATAATGATACATACAATTATATTTACTAAAGCAAACAAGTTTTAACAAATAAAGGTGGTTAATCAATGATAAGTATTAAAAAAATATATTTATTTATTTAGTTATGACACTGAATAAAATTACGAGGGAACATACAACAGTATCGCCCGCATTACCTTGAGGAAAGTCTCCCTCAACTGTCTCTTCTCTTCACTGCTTAGAGAAGATTAAACTGACTAAGTACAAGATCATTATCCGTTCAGCCCTTACTGTCTGGAATACTACAACATTTACCAAGACCAGGTAAAGGCTAGAAGCCTTTTATAATTCCACACTGCGTTTCCCCTCGGATCACCATGTCACGTTAGGAAAAACAGTGATTCTTTGTACAAGGTCTGCTATCGATCCATAACTACGTCAAGGATCAAATGCGTCGGCTCTACTCAGCGGAAGTCTGAGTTGGACCACATCAAAGAGTGGATTTCCAGGGTGTGATCCACTCTGGAAACTGTCCATCACTACATGGTACCACTTACCTAACTACTGTCCACTAACCCCGTTACATATTTTCTTTAATCCTCCCTCCTATGACCTGTTCAAGAGGTTAGTTCTCCTCACCTGCATTACTGCACAGTGGTTCAGGAGCATTAGCTAACCTGCAGCCATTGGCATTATAGCCCATGAACGGCTCCGAGATAGGACTAGCCCTTTACTTATGTATCCATGTAGAATATGCATCATCATAACTGTGACTAGTCTCGGTAGTGTGATTCATTCACTGTATATTGCTGCTGCCTATACAAGTAAATAGTAAATAACCTTATCAACGTTCCTGGAACCTAGAGAGTTCTTACTCAACAACTGATAGGCTAAGAATAATTTATTATCAGTTGTTGCTGATAATTATGGACAAGGACAGAATATAAAATGAGTAATGGAAGCGTGATATGAATGGAATATCTGCACTTTAAATCATCAACCACCAGATTTATAAATCCGTTTTGAATTATGTCTTTCTAAGTTTATAGAACTCTTAGTAATGAAGCAATGAATATTTCAAAACATTTAATAATCAATATACAATGAACCTAAAGTAGACAATGTATCTAGGTATGTACCTACCGATCATATGTTCATATGATCATATAATCATTTTTAAAACACATATGTGTCAAAAGTGATCACATATTAAATAGTAGAATCGTAAAAAGTAAGGGCTCTGTGGTGTAATAGTAGCGCACGCGTAAAGTAAGAGATCCGGATTCGAGTAACGGCGGAGCAAGTACTTTTTGTAATTGAATATGTATTTAATTTATACATATATAATATATATACATATATATTATATATATATGTATAAATACATTGGATTTACCATGTAATTTTGTAGACTTTTTTTCATATCTAATTTTTAATATTTTGATTAGTTTACCCTCGGTCTGTTTATGTTTATTAGGAACAAATTTATATCTCAAACATTGAATTGATACTAAACTCTAACTTTGCTGAAAACATATATCTTTAATATGTTTATATGTTTACATAATTAACATATAAATTCGAAAAATTTGATCTCAGATTTTTTAAATGGCGGACAGACAAAGCTTAACAGTAATAACTAAAAAAGGTGAGATTTTCGTTTAGTTCGGTGTATTTGTGTTCAGAATTACTAGACAAAATATTTTGTATTTAGACTAGAGGTATAGTTGTCTATTTCATGAAGTGAAACTACAAATTGAAGTGTTAGAGTAAAGCCTTTTGTAGTGCTAACACAATCGTCTACCACACGGCATTGTCTTGTGACAAACTAGACTGTCAAGTTGACAGTTGGCTGCATCGTTTGACAAATGACTATAACTTAAGGGAGAGAATATAATATATATATATATATATATATATATATATATATAATAATATATATAATATATATATATAATTATATATATATATATTAGCTTGTTTATTTATACGTTAGATATATAAGGAAAATAATGTACTAAGAACATAAGTTTTTATGTAGTTAAGAACTACATATACTAACTAATGATATTTTGCTCTTTTTAAACATACTGCAACTTTGAGCATTAATTCATTGGAAATTTAAGATCCTAACTCCATACAATTTCTTAAATACAGAGCCACGTATACTGCCATTAAAACGCGCGGGAAGTGGTGTGTAGAAGTCTTTACAAAAGTAATTATCGTACAGTGTAATTTTATACCATCTCCCCACAACCCGCAACTTTTAAGTTTACTGGCAGCAATCTGGAGGACCAGTTCACAGCCCTCGAGAATCCTTCACATCCCGAGGATGTGGAGACGGAACTCCTGAAAGGTATGTCAGACCTTGTGGAGTCAACGTTACAAACCCTCAAGGTCCAAAGAAACGTAAAATCTGGAATAGAAGAGGGCCTCCCTAAATTAAAGGACCAGCTCCAAAAGATAATGGATTCTTAGAAGGCTGAACCAGACAGCTGGCACTTCTGAAAAGAAGTTACCTGGCCGTAAGCGAGCTCGGAGGATGTCCTGTACCATGTAAGGAACAAGCGGTATTAGCTCCTCCAAAAGCTCTTCCGCGCACACCGGTAAGGGAGTCGCAAAGGGCGAAACCCCCATCAGCGCGCAAGAGACCCAGGCCAAGAAAACACAGGTCAGAGGCAATTCTGATCAAGCCCTTAGGGTGGCTTTTGCTGAAGTCTTGGGAGACCTACAGGCCATAGCTAAGCCGGAGGATACGGCGACCGTGGTAAATTCTATCAGACGGATTTAGAACGGAGATGTTTTAATAGAACTGGGAAATTCTGCAGACAAGGCCAATGTTGCCACCTCTCTAAAGGCAGCTCTGGGAGAGAAGGGAGCGATCCGGGAGTTGGACCCGAAATCCTCGGTTGAAATCCGGGACCTCGACGGGCTCTCCATGGAAGAGGAGGTGATCCAATCTATTGTGAACGCTGTTACCGAAGTTAAAGGAAATGAAACGGGCCTTAAGGTTTGGTTTACTTTGCTGGACTTTGCTGCCAGGGCCGGGCTTATCGTTCTGAACGAGGGTGACACACCTACCTTCCGGCGTCACGAGCAGAGGGGTACGATCCCCGACATAACTCTCGCGTCTGAATCTTTGCTGGCGTGGATCTCTGGTTGGAGAGTACTGGAGGATTTCGTGGGAAGCGACCACCAGTATATTCTTTTAGACGTCCTCAATAATGACACCACCCAATTCCGAGGATATGTATCTCGGGAAGTCCCACGCCGCTGGAACACCAACAAGCTGGACGTGGTGAAGCTCACCAATGTCATAGCACAGGGAGCGACAGTGGATCATGCGGCAGCTGGTGAGGTTAGTGCTGAGGCGTTGGTAACATATACGATGGGATTAATTGTTTCGGCTTGCGACCAGTCAATGCCACGCAGGAAACGCCGGTGCGTTAGGCAATCCGTTTAGTCGCCACTAGAGCGAGAATACTCGCAGACAGAGTTAGCAAGACGGAGGCTTTCAAGGCTGCTAAGAAACCTCTTCGCCGGGCCATCAACCGGAGCAAAGCTGAGAGCTGGATGATACTGAGAGATGATGTCGATTCCGATCCTTGGGGTCTGGGTTAAAAGATTGTAACTAAGAGACTCTGCGCCCGCACTCCACCTTCCGTTATGGAGGGCGCCACCATGGAAAGGATCGTCACATCTCTGTTTCCGAACCAACCGCTACGCTCACAAGTCGCTTTTGGACGGGTAGAGGACTTTCCTCTCTTCAGCAACGAGGAGTTTGAAATGGCCGTTTGCTCCCTGAATATCAACAAAGCTCCCGGCCCCGATGGAATTCCTGGTAAGGACCTCAAAAAAGTATTCTACATCAATCCCCGGCTCCTGCTGAATATGTATAAGGCCTGTCTGACCAATGAATTTTTTCCTTCTCCTTGGAAAATTGCCAGGCTAGTACTGATTAGCAAGGGGAAAGGTGATCCCGATATGCCGTCGTCCTACAGGCCTCTTTGTATGTTGGACACAGCAGGTAAACTTTTCGAGAAGTTGATTCGAGCCCGACTGACTATCGCCGTTGTAGCTGCCGGTGTCTTGTCCCCGCGTCAGTACGGCTTCAGGAAGGGACGATCAACGATCGACGCAATCTGACAGGTGCAGCCCGAGAGCTATAATCGTTTCTCTCGCAGAGTAGTGCTTCTTGTTACGCTTTATGTCAAGAAAGCCTTTAACTCGGCGAGATGGGTTGATATGCTGGCCTCGTTGCACAACACCTTTCGCATCACGGCATATCTCCTGAGGCTGATAGAAAACTACCTCCGATGCAGAACTCTCATTTACGAGACAAAAGACGGACCGCGCACGGTGGATGTCACTTCCGGTGCCGCACAAGGTTCCATCTTAGACCCGGATCTCTGGAACGTCGCTCACGACAGCCTCCTTAGGTCCGAGATGCCGGAGAAAAAACGGAGCTGAGAACGGAAAAAAGTTCAACAAGCGGCAATAGTGTATTATTTACACTAGTTAATCGGCCATATATGTCATTAACTGTATCTGTATATGGTTGTTTGTATCTCTCTTTTGCTAAATATGCTATATAGACATCACAAGTGTGCCAATTACAAGTTTAAATTTATTTTCGAAATAATCCCGCTAATAAATTACAGTGGATTATTTCATAAGGAACGGCCATGTATGAAATATATTACCGCGTCTTATTTGTTTATGACTTTATTTTATCTTATGTTTGACAGTATAATTAGATTTCTTTGCCTTAGCAAATTACAGTTATTTCAGAAGATATAAAATTTAGATTTATCAAACGATATAAGGGAATGAATTAAAAAGTTGGAGTTTACTATTTTTTGCCTTTATTTTCTTGTTACATAACTAGTGTCTTAATTCTAATATGGTTAAAAACAATTTCCAAATATCTTATTCTAAATAAACTTAAGGTAACATTGTCGAGTCTTAGGAGGTAGGAGAAAATGTCAATCAAGTGTCAATAAATTACTAAAATACTAAATAACATGCAATAACAGTAACAATAATTAAAATAGTCAATATACACTAAATAACATGCGATAGTTAAAATAGTCAATAATAAATAACATGCAATAAATAAATAAAACACATGGAAGATCAGTCTTGTCACTGCTGGACGCCGGACACATGAGTGACATATATGTCCCCGGCTCCAGCGAATGGCCTCGGAGACGCAACGACGGGAGAGGGATGTGCCGTATCTACGGTGAACCCCGAGGCGTGCCAGGGTCTCCCAGTTGGCGCTGTCCCACGCACCCAGGGAGCCGACGATGAAGGCGTCCACGGAAGTCCTGTAGCCTCCGGCCGTCAGCATCCGGGCGAGTGGTCCATAGGTGTCCAGCTTCCTCTCCCGCGCAGCCTCGATGGCCCGCCAGCCGTCCTCGTACGGAACGGCGATGTCGACGATCTTGACGATCTTGTTGTGGGCGTCGATCATCACCACATCCGGACGGCAGCGCACCATCTCCTCCGGAAAATCGTCTCGGCCTTGGAGCAGCGCTTGTAGGGGCACCCGCTGGTTCACGCGGACCTCAACTAACTCCCTCCGCAGGTCTGATGGCAGCGACGAGGAGATCCTGGACGGCGTTGTGTCTTCGCGTGATGCCAGTAGCAAGGCTGGAGGTGCAGTGGCAGAGCACGTGGGCGGTGGTCTCGTCGTGTTGACCACACCGCCTACAACGCCGATCGTTGACTCCCCAGCGCCGGCAGCCGTTGAGAGGGAGGACATTCAACCTGGCCCGGTGAACAAACCGCCAGTCCGCAAAGCGTGTGTAGCGTCCCTCGTGCAGCATGTGGTTGGCAGTGGCGCA
This sequence comes from Homalodisca vitripennis, assembly GCF_021130785.1. Lineage (NCBI taxonomy): Eukaryota > Metazoa > Arthropoda > Insecta > Hemiptera > Cicadellidae > Homalodisca > Homalodisca vitripennis. The sequence goes on from NW_025777946.1 coordinate 41,961, forward strand.
GGTGGTGGTGACCCTGGCCACCCTTCCCTGGTCGGGTTTCGCGGAAAGTGTGGCCCTGAAGTGTTGCTGCAGCGAGGAGCGCAGACTGGCCGACAGCGCGTGACGGGAGCCCCTGTCGACGATCCTGAGAGCCCTATCCCCAGGGATCGTGATTTGGAATGTTGCCCTGCCGGCACACCAGCCCCAGCGCAGGTCAGGCAAGCGCTTCTTCAGCCTATTCAGAGCCACCCGCGCGGCAGAAAAAGTGGTGGCAACATTGGAGTTCCCGGGGAAGTCGCCGTTGAGGTATCCCACAAGGAACTCCATTCCAGCGCGGGCAGCACTCCTCTGGCCCGCAGAGGCCGCCAATCCCTCCAAGGCAAGCGAGGCCACACTGGCATCCGGTGAGGTGAGGAGCCTGAACGCGTGGTTAATGGCGGCCAGGTCCGAGAGGTCGGCCAGCGGGACGAGTCCAGCCCCGCCGCAGGAAGGTGGGAGATAGACCAACTCGGCACTGGCGCGTGAAGGGACGTTGAAGATCTTCTTCACACCACACTTGATCTTACTGTCCAGGCTCCTAAGTGCAGTCTTGCGGATCCGCGCGGTCTTGAGGTTGAACTCCAGCTGCGGAACGATGAAGGTCCGCAAGGCGTGCAACTTCTGCCAAGGTGCCAGCACACTCCGAAGGACGGCCTCAGTCTCGGCCTCCAACCTGGCGATGGTGGCGACCGGGGTTTGATCCACCTTCATCCCAGTGGGGACTCCAAGGTGTTGGTAGGACTCCCCTTCGCCGAGGACCCGAAGCGGCGCACCGTAGATCCGGAAGACAGAAGGTCTAGTTGTCCTCCGGGCAACATGGAGCGTGGCACACTTGGTGGGCTTGAAGCGTAGTCCCACCCACGTCGCAGCTGGAATTACGACGTCTAGCAGCGCATGAAGAGACGCCTCCGACCTCGCCACAAGGGCGAGGTCATCGGCGTAGGCCAGGACGCTGACGCTGGTGCCGTGAAGTACTGCTCCATGCTGGTCCTCCAGTGCAGTGAGCGGCCGAATCAGGTACTCCATCACCAGGTTGAAGAGGATGGGGGAGAGTGGGCAGCTCTGGCGAACTCCAGCTCTAAAGGTGATGGGGTCAGTCGATCCTCTGGAGTGGCGGATGGAAGTGGAGCTCCCCTGGTATAAGTCCTCGATGAAGCGCAGCTGGTCTTGTGAGAGCCCCGCAGAACGGAGCGCGGCGAGGAGGGCGGAGTGGGGGACACTGCCGAAGGCGTTGGCGAGGTCCAACCACGCCACGCAGAGCTCACTCCCATGCCGCCTTGCGTCATCGAGGAGTTCCTGGAGGATGAAGTTGTGCTCCAGGCAGCCCTCCGCTGGGGTGAACCCCTTCTGAGCCCCAGAGATGAGATTGTTCTCGGAGGCCCACCTGGAGAGACGATCCGCCAGGAGACTGCAGAGGAGCTTCCCCGCAGTGTTGGAGAGGGCGATGGGACGCCAGTTATTGATGTCGCCAGGGCTGTCCTTCTTGTGAATCAGCACCGTAGAGGAAGACTTCCAGGATGGCGGGAAGCGCCTGGCGGTGATGCAGAGGTTGAAGACCGCCGCCAGCACGTGTCCCGTCGGGTCTCTACGGCGCCACACGTTGTACCGCACCCCATCAGGGCCAGGGGCAGTATTGGAGGCCCTCCTCAGCAGGAGGGAGATCTCCTCAGGCAGTGCAGAGTCAAGCAGTGGAGGGGGGTGCGGAGCGGGAGGGACCAGGCAATCCGGCGGAGGGACACCGGCACATTGCCTGACAATTAATAATTACAAAACTTATCACCATAAATATAACAAACGAAACATCGTCTGTACACAAAGAAAAGATACGCTAGTTTAATATTTTTATATTTGATATAAATAAAAACACATTGAATACTAACTAATTTAATTATTGTGCCAATATGTGCTAATTAATCGAATAACACAAATTAGGTGTATATTTGAAGCTTTATATACTAATTAAAATAGAAACACATAATGTACACAAATATATAGAAATACGGGGTATAGAAAATTTATGTAATGTATAGATGTAATTAATTAGAATCAACAGTATAGAGGGACACGGTTATCCTGAATGTCCAATCATTTTTTGGCTGGAATGAAGATAAATAATATTTTATAAATATTTCAATAAGAGATGTTAGTATGATATAGTGATTTTTGTAAGATAAGTAAAACATTGCTTCAGAATAAACTAAAAATTGAGAAGGAATTGATTGATAGAGAAGAAATGAACCTTTAATATTTATAGACCTACTTCGTTTACAAAGCGAACATATTTGGAAAGTTTGTTCTCACGGCAGTTTACCATTCACGCCAAAACAACAAAAGTAGATGTTTGTTTTGTACAAAAAAGGGCTAGAGAATCATATCATTAAATAAATAAACACGTCTTTATTATCCATAAAATATCGCTTTAACGATGTTTTCGAGCAAATGCTTATGTTATATTTGCTTAATATGAAACAGTTTTGAAAGTTTGGCAACTTAACCATGAAAACCCGCGAATAACCATGATATATTTAGTAAAATGTTTATCACATTAAGAATTTATAAAACTTTAAAATTATCATTAGAGTCCCACGTGAATCCTATACATTTAACCAATATCCGATCGTAAGATTTCATGGAAAACCGCAATACACTCGATACCGTAATTATTGGATACCAAGACTTAAAATATGTATTGAAAATTTAAAACGTTTGCTTACAATGATAAATACAGGGTGTTTGAAAAGTATGGGTACGGCTTAATATTTTAAAGACCATATGAGATAACATCTATAAACTTTTCACAGTGTCATATGGCTATGTAAACTATTTTCCCTTGCTATTACCATGACATGCCAACCATGGGGGGACGGCCCACAGAGGAAAATATGGAAATCTTAAATTGAAGCATGGGTCGAGTGATACCTCATTTGAAAGAGCTCACTTAGTAGAGTTAAATTCCGCAAACCGCATCTCAAAAGGTTTATCCAATCAGAAATGGCGGGTTGTTTTAGGTATACATTGTGAAGTACATTATGCTCTGCCATTTCTGACTGGATCGTCGTATTCTGATGCGGTAGGCGGCGTTTCACTCTACTACCCAATGTGTTTTCACTGACTTTTTTTAATTAGCAAATTATGTCATAAATTTATAACACAATAAATAAAACTAAAAAACATCGGTATTTATTGTGTTTCTAACCTAACGTATAACTTGGCAGTATGACCAATAAAGGTGCAACACAACATCTTTAGAAAATTGTATTCTTTTATGGAGAGAAAGTGTTAAAGGTAGCGAGGTTGCAAGTCATCAAGTTATTAAATATAGCAGGATTAATTTACAGATTTTTAACTCTTCAATTTTCATAAGAACAAAATAGAAAGTATCAAAAAAATCCGGAGTTGTTATGTTTCGTGGTTTGCAAAACGATTTCTTCCTCATATAAAGTATTAATCAAAAATATACGTGCTATTTAGGTAAAAGATTTTTAAAATTCTCAAAATATTTATATGTATTGACCACAAAATTTTAAATTCTTTAATTAAAAAACAAACAGACAAAATATAAAGTGATAAAAAAAACTGGAATAAAACTGTTTCCTATCATAAGTGCCATTAAGTATTTTTACGAACAAAAATAGATTTTTAGAGTTCTAGCAGTTTAAATTTAACAAGACGAAGTTAAATTTGGTTTAAATGAAATCATCTCGAGAAGGTCTAGTTGTGATGAAATAACTGTAGGAATGAGTTCTTATTACACAAGCAACCAATTTAGGAAAATTGTGTTAGGCGCCCAAAGTGTACCCAACTAGCGGACAGTCTAAACTGTGAGAGGGGAGAAACACATTTTCCTGTACACATTTAAAATCTTGTTGTGATCTAAGATGAGATTATTCGGTGACTTTAGCTCACGGGTGACCAAGGGAAGGGTTTCTCACGGATTGCTCAAAATTTGCTAATAAATTGCTGTTTATAGTGAGTTTTATATTTTATTTTTAACCAGAAAAAAAATTAAAATCTCCATTAAAAAATATTAATTGAAAATAATAAACTTTGTCAAATATATTTAGTTTAGGCTTGCGCATTTTCCATAAGAAATTGCTTATCTGTCAGAAGTGTAACATAACAATTCCCTCTCTATTGCTGAAACATTCTTGAACCAAAAATGTACATGACGATTTTATAATAGTTACATTCTTCTTTTCAACACTTTACTGTATCATCGACTCAAAGTCTCTTAAATATTCACACACAGACTATCAGACAAATACATAGCAGTTATATCACCCTCACACAACTACAATAAGAATCTTAAAATTGCCAAATAATTTTAAAATATATGCTTAGCTGTCTCTGATTTAAATATTACTATACTTTATATTTTTAATGCCTCCAAAACCAGTGTGGTTGATGATCAGTTCCTTTCTTATGAGAAATTCCTCTTCCGATTTCGAGGAAAACCAAGTTGTGTGCATGTAAAATTTAGGTTCCTACAGTATTACAAATCTGATTTTTACTTAATATGCTTGAGTTTACTCAAAAGCACTCAAGTATTGAATTTCAAATTCCTTATTTTTTAAGAAAACTAGTTATAAGTAATGTTAAAAACTACAAAAATGTATAAGTTTGACATATTAAAGACAAACCATTAAATCTCTCATAGTTACAACACCCTAGAATCATTATTTCTTAGGGCTTCAAAGAGAAGTTGATGAAAAGTCACTTCTGTGAATTACTGGCGCGAGCTATTACCTGTTGGAACAATACAGTTCAACCCACAATGCCGCAGTTTAATGAGGCTTAAACCCTTCAATTTTGAGCTTCTGACAATACACCTAGTCAAGTGTTATGTAATGCTTGCTTACGCCCTGTATTACCGAGCGTATCGGCGTGAAAATTTAAATTCACGATGCAATTTTAAGAAAAGTTTCAAGATACAGTTAATTAGTTAGTAAATCGTGATGTTGGCTACTAATTATTCATATACCACATGTATATTTACAGTTACTTAATAAAAAAGGCACGATTAAGTTTAAATTGATAAATTATATAATCGACCTTGCTATGATATTGCCATACAGTTTATGTATAGAAATGTCAGGAAGTAAACGTAACATTCTGAGTTTTTATTATTGCACAAAATATTTGTAAACACTCATAACTACTAATAGGTTAAAATATTATTTCTAACCTATTTATTATTATAATGTTAAAAATGTATTAGATCAATTTCATCCACGTTATAGGAATAAGTTAGGTCACTCCTGTACATGGTAATTTTTCCAAATAAGTATATATATATATATATATATATATATATATATATATATATATATATATATATATATATATTAACTAGTGATTAAGAATGAACCGTACCTTTAAAGTAGTGTTGTTCTCGCTTATGCCTTGATGTATTTCATTGAAAATAGTACAGTTGGAATTGCAATAAAACTCTAAATAGTTGTTGTCTAGTACATATTTTCTAAATATACAGGTTTTTTGTATTGGACTTTAAAAATTTTCAACAGGTTTAATTTGTTAATATCAAGTTACTAGCTATACACAATTTAATAAGGATACAAATTTATTAGAATGTGTGTAGTTTTAAAATATTATGTAAAATTAATTTCTTAATTGTTTGTTATGTCAGACAAAAACCTTAGAGGGAGAAATAAACATGGTGTTTCCATATAAACCGAAAACAACGACAGCAAATATATGTAAACGAGTTGTGTACAACAAAGAATAAATGTAACCAACTCTTGTTTAAAAACATCTCACAGCTCTTTGTTCTTTAATAGTTTTATACATTCTCTCTCTCTCTCTCTCTCTCTCTCTCTCTCTCTCTCTCTCTCTCTCTCTCTCTCTCTCTCACTCTCTCTCCCTCCCTCCCTCTCTCTCTCTCTCTTTCGTCCCTTCATTCCTTCCGAAATATATCAGTCAGATCCGTGTTACGGTAGTTCTATTCTGCTACTTGTAATATAAATGTGTGTCACATAATTAAAACACGCCTTCCCTCAGGAGTAGACTGTCTGGTTATTTATCCAACTATTAAATTATATAGACTTATTTATTTCAAGTTTTTCCAGCATTTTTTAAATTTGCCTGATTCAGATATTGAATAATTTGTCAAAACATTCATGCCTTTTATAAGGTTGCTACATGAAATCTACCATTGACTCGAGAACCAACAAAATTAGCTTTTATATTTTCATGAGACCTGAACAAGATCATTCCATAGTTTTAAACATTTAATGACTGGTACGTAAATATTCATTTAGATTTTCATTATTTTAATACTACGGATCTCTCTTTTTTTTCTCCAGGGAATAACATTCAATATTTGTATAGCAAGAGATTTACTCTATTGAGTTTTAATAGGATCCTTCGTAGATAAATATTGTCCATAAATATCGAGCAATAATGAATTATATATATATATATAGGATTATTGCAATCTTAAAAAAAAATTATGGTTGCCTGTAAAGTCGGTTTTACGGGCGAAGATTTTACGTGACAACGTCTTTTTCTCGGAAGAATATTTATTGATATGAATATTATTAAATTGCACAATAGGAACAAGGAATTGAATGAAAATAAGAATTGCACAAATTTTAACTATAGAAATATATTTTGTTTACTAAAACATTGTACATAATTTGAAATTAATTAAAATTTGTTATTGTAAATGGTAAAGTTGAATAAAACATTTACTAAAATTGGAATTTGAAATTCTTGCTAAACACAGTTAAATTCTAACTCCGCGCGTGGTGATTGGTCGGTTTAGTTAGTTTGTTTGGTCGCACTGTTATGACAGGTTAGAGGTTATAATTTGTTATTTTAAATGTTTGACTAGCAATACGCGCTGTTTCTTCTCAATCGACTGAATTACGATTGATTGCAGAGTGATTTAAACTAATAATTTACTTAACACTATCAACATTTGTCAATAGTATGACATAACCTATAAACTCAGTTTCTCAACTTTTGTGTCAATCTAACAATTAATCAATCAATCATAGTTTACGATAATGAAATATCAGTGTACAATTATTTACCTTTATTGTTGTAGTTGTTGTAAATGACGAATCTAAGCACTCCACATTTTCACGAATAAACATAGTTATCTGCTTTATCCCGTGCGGCGGACCCACAGTTATATGCTTTATCCCGTGCGGCGGACCCACTGGACGGGCATCGTAACGTTACCGGGCGTTACACTTTTTCATGAGTGACTCCGAGCCGCAACCTAATTTAAGACGTTGTCACGTCAAAAATAATATGTAAAACTTATATTACAACATTCACTGCGATAGAAGTCATTTATGAATTTAAGGACAGCTGAGATAATAGTAAGCTGCGTCCACTGCAGACAGTGTTTTGATAAATAACATAATAAATGTATAAAATATAATATGTTAATGGTTACTGTTATGGTTGGTTTTTTATGTTTAACTGCTTTTCAATGTCATGTCCTTCTTTTGAATATTCTAAATCAACCATCACTAAAGTAGAATAATCTTCAATGATGAAAGATTACCCTGATCATACAAAAGGAAATCCCTCCTATTATACAAACGTAGATCGCTCGACACTACCCATGACTGACGTAATCGGCATAGTGGTACCACACGGTACATCCTTTACTGATGTGCAATTTTAAGATCCAAACGCTTCCTTCTCGACTTTACTTGATGTAGCATATCACTATTTTCTTCTCCAAAATTTGTGTTAACAGGTCTAGTAAAAGTTCTAACTGGTATTGTGTCGAACTCAGAAAATAGTGTTAAATCTCTTATCAAACCGCCAAACACCTGAACTGTAATATTTAGAATATTTATATTATTATAATTCTATTACAGTTCTCATAATTTTAGTTCATATAAAATATTAGTTTTTCTGGCCATATCAGTCTGTTGTATTTCTTTATTTTAAAGAAGCCATTTCCCCAGTAGAATAAAATATATATTACTGTTAAGACGTCACTAATAATATCTTGATGGCCGCGGAAATTATAAGCGGTTTTTCAGTTTAGATAAGAGGCTTCAGACTGTTGAATCCTGACGACTGATCTGAGCTCGTATTTCTATTTACAATTGAAAGTACTTATTTAATGTTTATTCAAATAACAAATTAATATGATATGTTGATTGATTTACACGCCAATTTTGCAGAGCAGTAATTTCACTTAACACTCCTAAAAATAATAACTTGCATACACCGTCGCATGTCTCATAATGAGTTTCTATTACAAGAATCACTAAATAATGTTGGTAGTACAGAACTGTCATGGAAAATACTTTGCAATATTTTATAGAAAATATATTTATATGGGAAATAGAAACCTATGATAAAATACAACAGCATTATTTCCAAATGTTCTGAAAGTCTATTTTTTCAGAGTCCTATAAGAAACTAAATTAAACCAATTTAATCAGTGTTTAAAAATTTTCTAAGAGACAGTGATAAAATAATTGTATAAAACTTTATATGAGTCTTATACCAACTATTTCTATGCTAAGACAAGTAAATGTATTGATAATTCATGGAGTTTCAGAGTGTTCAAACTAGAACTAACACTAGATTTTTTAGACTAGAATAAATGTACAATAGTTAGATAAAAATCTAAGAAAGAATTGTAATTGGACTATTCTGTACTAAAGAGCTTATAGCTGACCCACAGCCAAACCAATGTCCTATTCAGTTAAGAATTTATATGATATTTTCCTAGACTTCTAGAAAGAACTTGACAGTACAAACAGAGAAAAACTAAGGAATAGAATGAAGGAGTTTGAAACTCTATAATAACTAATAACACATTCTATGCCGTACATGAAGGGATGTAGATGCTCCATCCAAGTGAATGTTTGAGATATCACAGCCTATCGGAGGCGTATATTTAAATAGATGTGGGAATCAGATAGGGAGATTGGCTCTCCCTAATTCTTTTCAACGTACCTGTAGAGAAGGCACCACAAAATGTAGCAGAAATGAATACTGGTGATAGAAATAACTGAAAAATCAGTTTATTGGCCTTCACAGATTTTATATAGCGTTAGTAGTAGAAGTTATAGTAGCGAAGGGTATAGCATATTTGTAGACGTAAAAAGAACATAATAAGGTTTGGGAGAAAGCGAAAAAATGGGATTTAGATTGAATTAAGAAAAATTATATAAAAGCCCCTTAAGAGTCAAAATTGATATAGAGAATACTGATAATAAATAGACTCCATTTTTAAAAATAACTCGTTTGTGATTGGGAATAATCATATCAAATAATACAGATTAACGGGTGTTTAAGTCCAGCCATCTCGAATGCTAATTGCAGATATACAGTTTAAACTGGTTCCTCACTAAATCGAGCCTAATGACACTCTTTAAAATAATTTCAACAGGGCTAAATAAAACAAAGGACTCATGTTTGAATATGAAATCTTTCAAATGTATATCCCGTTAAAAAAGTCTTTGCATCGTAAACATTGTATTACACTTGAAATCTGGGTTGTAATAAGCATTTGAAACAGTTTTATTTTATTCTTATTGCCACTCTTGCAATATGAACCCAAACTAAAAATTTAGACTGAACAACTTTAACATTTAAAGGTTTTTATATTTCAAACTATTACAAAACTGTGGAAAATAAAATTATTTGTAATACAGTAAATTTAAAGTTTAAATGTTTTTTTTACAATTAATTAGGTAATCAAGAGGTCAGATAATAAAATAAAATATTTAATAAGCTGTACTCACTATGATAATAGATATCTTCTGTGAGGCGGATGGTCTGCAACACCCTGTGCAGACTACACCGAGTTCGATAATTCCATATGTTTCCGCTAAATATAAAATGGGATTTGGCTGTTCATTAGGGAGTGTTTTTTATTGGTCTTATAGATGATCATGATGGAAACAAATTCCAATATAAATAAATTTTTAAACGAAATCAATAAAAAATAAATTTGTGGCACAGTAAAACGTGTAGCTGTAGATTTGACTGTATGTAGCCTCAGTGATGAAGGTTATGCGACAAGTGGAGTGATGTGGTATATACATCTGTGTGGCTTATATAATATTAAACTTTCGTGTAATATAATAGTAACGGTAAGATCCGTTCTACACTAGTCGGAAATCATGTGTTTACTTGAGAGTTTATGGTTGAAAATGATTAATTTTTAAATAATGATGTTATAAACACATGGAGAATTCTATTTCTCAATTAAAATCAAGCAACATAAATTTAACAGTCATAGATTAGTTTATAGTAGAGTATATAGTTAAGGCTCTCTTACCATTTTCTAATGAATGAAATACGATTGTTCGCTGTATATAATCACGATAACAGTTGAATAATGGTTAAAGTTTAGTTCGAAACTCTACCTTTACTACTCAAACATTATTATTGAAAACGTTTACATAAATCCTTAGGGATTCTATTGGTCGAGAAGTGACATTGGTTCCATTATTCATAGTGCGTGTGCCTGAGCAGGGGTACTCTCTCTTCTTTCAGGGGTGCCATGGAACCACTGAGTTAGGCTGCCATGATGTCATAATAAAATATAGATTGAGTTGGATGAATGCGGTTGATGATTTTTTGAGGTGAGCTGCCTTTTTTTCTTCCCTAAGCTCACAACTAAACTAGTAGTATCACATTCAGATTTTACAATTGGAATCACAATCCATGAACGAGTTTCATGGTTATTTGATGATTCTGAAACAAATGTTATGTAATGTGTTAATCATATCACAAAACATTTAGGCTTAAGACGGAAACATTTATAGTAAGTAATCATCGTAAGCGTATTCCCTCGGGAAGGGCGAGCAGTACAAGATGGTATGGTTGTCTTGCACGTCCGCAGACTAGACATAGGAGAATATGGCGCCAGGCAGAGCCAGTATCAAAGACATGATCCAGATAAGTACTGCCGTGATGATGGTGAGCGGCTTGGAGGAGATGTGACTTCTGATGGGGTTGACGACGGCACAGTACCTCTCGGCACTGAGGGCGGTCAGAGTGAACACGGAACACGGATGGAGACGTCCTTGGTCGCTTCGGACAGTTTACAGATCAGCTCACCCCAGGGCCATGACTCTATCGTGTACAGAATGGAGGTGAATGGCACACAACTAACGATGACGAGCAGATCTCCCAGAGCCAGACTGAATATATAAGTGTTGGGAACGTTCCTCATGGTGCGGTGACGCGCGAAGATGAAGACCAGTGTACCGTTCCCCAACACTCCCACTAGGAAGATGATCGCAAACACTACTGGCACAATGTACGTCTCCGGTCGTTCAGAGTAAGGAACGTAGCCAACCAATTCAGTATCATTCTCGTAACCGTGCATCCACCCAGAGGCGTTTCTATGGGAATCCATAGCTGGTTCTGTAACAATAAATATAATAGTTATTAATAAGTTATTAAAAATAATATTTAAAATGTAATAGAATCCATTTGGAGCTGATGTTACATAATCTTTCTTCATTCATAAGGTAGGTTGTAAATTAAAAAAATTAAATAAATTAATTACAGCCTAAAATTTATGCTATATATTTTTTATTTAGAATTTGCATATTGAAGTTACGTAAATAATTGTATATTGCCTGATTTCTTTGATTAATCGGGTTCCGTGTAAAATCTTAATATGCACGTGTTATTTCTGTATATTTTTAATCTTTGGATTTGCTTTCTTTTCTTTTCTCTAATCTCTTGACACTATATCAGGTGAATACATTCTGTTTTTGTTTTAGAATAGTAATTATTAAAGCACTTATTGTGAAATTTTTGTTAAGCTGCAAAAATATTTTTATGGTTGTTAATGGTTGTTCGGAGACTCCACTACCCTGCACACAATCTCACTCCCTCACGACCTTTGGAGCTTCTGCAGTGAAATGGATTTTTAGATTATCTATTTCAAAAATTTCATTTAATAACATTACACAATATTTTAATTTTTTTTGTATTCTAGTACTATTTTACTATGTTATATTATTTTAAATTATATTCTCTACGTTTTACTAGTCAAACAAAGTAACCACAATCGCAATATTTGGTGATCTGTACGAACGTTCAGGATTGTCCCTACAGTCACGTGCCTTGCTCTTGTATGGTGGTTATATTAAAAGTAAACTTGTTTCATATCGGTTTCTAAATATGAAGTGGGGTTTCCTTTGATACAACTTTTGTTCATGTGCAGTTCTATTAACTGTGGTGACTTGTAGGCTAAGCCTGCGAAATTCTGTGATGAAAACCCACCTTCTCCGGATAACAGTTATATAAGATCTAGTGCTCTCAAACTAATCAAGATTTCCGGCTGAACTGTATGCAGTGGACTCTATTACCATTCTCTGTCAATGGCAAATGCTATATTATATTAGTGAATCAGATCTACTTATTTACTCGATTATATCATAGACGATATCCGGTGATGTTACTCTTACCGATTCTAGTGCTATTCTGCATTACCGCACATTGTAAGTTAATAAGAATAATTAAACTCTCATTTTGCATTTTCCAGGTCTTGCCTGAGTTTTTAAAATTTGATTTATTCGTTACACTACTAAGTTCGATCCCTATTAGCTACAAATGTTATATCTTAACTATTTTAACGTCCATTCAACAATGTTAGACTCACATTCATGACTCAAAAGTACTGTCTCACCGGGAACCACAGCAATTACGGGAGAAGCTATCGTTCCGGAATGAGGTCTCAGAACGTAGCACCCATGATCACCGTCAGCTCAACAAGTGACAGAAATGATTAGGAAGCCCTTCTCCTACTTTGGACAGATTATATACAATGGGCCTCCATAGGTTCAAAGTGTCGTCACTAGAGACGTTTCGTTAAAAAAACATTGTCAAGGATTATTATTGTATTTTTTAGCATAGTAATTAAAGATACTACTATACGCGTATGTAAGTGAGTGTACTTGTTCTAGAAATCAGATTTAACTGAGCAGATCTTCCACCTTACTTACAGTGAGAAAATATGGTTTACGATATAGTTTTAAAAGTAAAAAAAAAAACTTTTCAGTCAGGTATCGGCAATGTAAGCTGCTCTGTATTACCGATAAACACAAACGGCGTGGTGTTACATTACAGTTTATGGTTATGTATTTGATTTCATATAACCTAGAGATAATCAAGAGTATAATTTGCAATGTGTGGTATTATTTTAACAGTTCAATACGGAAAGCACTGATATGTAATATTTTTTCTTACTTATGCTTCGATAGATATCAGTTACTTGCCGTATTTGTGGGTATATTAAACTAGTTTTATAAAAGTAATTGGTTTGGTGCCAAAAAGGTTATACAGTGCACAGATGTTAGATGAGGGATCAATAAAAGACCGCTAGACAAATACAAACTGGCTGTCATTTGTCTCACAGTGAGACAGTATGTGGCTGGCTGATTGACACAGCTTTGCAAGGCTTGCGGTGTTCAAACAACGAGTAGGAGGCAATTTCTTCAGATTCCGTCACTACTATTCATAAATCAAAGTAGTGAAAATTAAATCCAGTGGTCACCTTATCAATGCTATATTTGTAGCGCTATATTAGAGGTGGTCGTGGTGGTTGTTTTCCTTTGTGCACTTCCATTTATTAAGATGTCTGATTTTTTTGTCAGGTATGACTCTATTCCTCAAGATATTGATTTTTAAAGTGCTTGAAATTATGTACATAAATATTTTTTAATCTGCTCAATGGAGGAAGACAAATGGAGACGTTATTGGATAAAAAGAAGAGCAGTGTAGAAGGGCAAGACTTATATTGCAAGTTAAGTCGCAAAGTATTAATCCTACCACAAAAATAATTAATGATATGAATAAAGAATTACTATTGGCTGAGCGCTAGCAAAGCCTATCATTCTTGGGACTGGAAAATGTCATTTATATCTGTCTGTATGCCTATTAGCATTATATTTCGGAGAGCCTATCAGCTTAAAACTATGCATGTAGCTTTTTTTCTATATCAGGATCACTGAGTATGATGATGGTGCATGTCACATCATGGGATTTGGCTGAGCGTTATCTAATACTTTTATATTGGTCTCATGGATATCGTTGAATTATATCTTTCTTTCATCAACAAAAACCTAATCCTTGTAACTTTATATTTATTAAATAAACGTAAAAACGTTATCATCTTACCCTTATTATTCGAAACAAACAATACATTACAAACTTGTTTTACAAAAAGTCAATTAATCTTTATTTTTATTTGAGCGACGAAAGAATTGATAGTGGGTGAACAAAGGAAAGCAATCGGATAACAGCGAATGTGTTTTCTACTAGGGATTTAGTTGGGATTTGAGCCGGTTCAATACCTATATCTCCCCGGCTCATGTGTGTTTTATATAGTGTGTGTGTGGTTTATTGGCTGCAGAGGCGACTGATTTTGAAGGCGTTTGGCTTTTCCGGCAGAGTGGCGTAAAGACTCTGAGCTGTAGTGTACTAGTTAGGAGTAGCTCCTGTTAAAAATTTTGGTTTATTTTAGTATTTTGTTAGATTTGCTGAGCTGATTCCTTCTAACATGTGCGGCTAGGTTTACGGCCCCTCACTGATGAGTAAGTTTTGCTTTCTTTTAATATTTAGTGATTATTTTTATTTTTCAAACTGTGAAGGTTAAGAGCACATGGTTTTCCAAATTGTAGCTTTGCCTTTTATTAAATTTTAGTACTTCTGGCTGTTAACTAAATTTTAAATTGGCTTTCAAATTAATTCTCTTACACTTTTATTAGTTTTCACCCTTTCTATTCAGCTTAAATTAATTTTCTGTCTCTCAGTGAGGACCAGTCCTAGGCTTATGTTACAGTTCTTTTTTATTCTGCAGCCAATATTGTTTGTAATGTGTCACTTGTTATGTAGTTTTGGTACCAGTAAGATTAAACGCCGGGGCGGCAAATCACGAATTTGACGTTACCAACGTATTCTGCTCACCCTCCTGAACAAAAAATATATAGTACTAGGGGGTGCAAATGACAAATAACATGATTTTAGGGGGTATATTGATAAGTGGTAAAGTTTCTAATGTTTTAATGTTCAGTTTGTGTGCTGTGTGTCTGGATAATCTGTTTACTTGAATATTATCTGCGGCCGGGACTGATAGCAGCCTGATAGCATACCTGTTATCTGAGTTGTCCGGGGCATAGGTCAGTTCTACACAAGATATCGTGTTCAGTAGGTCGGATTGAGTGAGTGAGTTTACAATGATGAATCAACCATCCACTAGTTCAACCAACCCTAGTGAATTGTGTGTGTCGGAGTGTTTCGTAGGGCACGTAAAGAGCTTACGTTTTAACCGAAACGAAATTATCTCTTTTTTAATAGAACAGGGCATTTTTAAAAATGAGTGTATTTGTTCGTCGTGCGGTCGAGTGGTGTTTTTAAACCGGGAGACTGTGTCGTTTCGTTGTGATAGACCACTTTTTTGTTGCTGCTGTTTAGCTATATCCGCCAACACACTAATGGTAAGTGTTCTCTGTTAATATCCATCTATATATTTGAGTTTTTCATGATTTATTTAGTTTTTAAACTTTACATAATTGCCTTTGCATTACATTTCAATTTATATTTTTGATCAGCCCCTCTAGAATTTTATATTTTACTGATAGGTACTATCTCGAGGGATGTTTTTCTTTTATTGGCACTCGTAATTAATTTTTTTCTCGAAATTAAGAAAAACATTATTAATTTTGATCAAAATTCTGCTCATTTCTGTAATTTCTCATTTACGTTTGCAAAGATCATTGGCCACAAAAGGTCACGTGACGCTAGACGTGGATGTAGAACATGGAGATATTACTGGAAAGTTATTTAATTTTTTATTTTCTAGAACTTCGTTATTTCTCATTTCCACCCCATCAAATCTTATACTTTTTTTATATAGGACGATTCCAATAAGTTAAAAACGCAAAACTCGTATTTTTCCGCCCCGGCGGTTAATATGATAATTACCGTAGTTTTTGTAAACAAACCCAGAGAGACTGCTGAAGGTTCATTTTGCTAAATTTAAGCCTTTCTGAGAGATGTAACGTTCTTCGGGTCTTTTAGCCCATAACTCCCCCTTATAGCCTACTTCGTTAATTTAAGGCCTTCTGCCATCAAATTTTATATTTAGATTCCTGTTTTTAGGCTGCTACTTTTGGCCATCAGTTTTTTTCCTAATCATTAAATTTTTTTTTCCACCAAGAGTAAAACGCTTAATTTTTGTTCTGTGACAGAGGGGATTTTCATACTAACTTTCTTTGGGGTTGTTGTTTTGAGTTGGGAATTTTATTTTAAGTGCAGGATGCCCTTCCCCTGCTTTTCACAAATTTTGAGCCTATTCTGTCAATAAATGCCTGTTTTAAAAATGTTTTAACCAAATTGTTACGTATGGTAGGCTACTGCGTATACCTCGAATAAATTTCTTTATAACTTATTGTTTTAGTCTTTTAAATGGAATATCTTGTTTATTTATTGTTTTCTAATGTTACCAGCTTCTATATTAAGGTTTATTTTAATTTTTATCAGTAATTGATTGGTCTGTGATATTTTGAAATTTTCGTAATTTACTTAACTTAAAATTCTTGATAGATAATTTTTGGCAACTTTACTTTTATTAAAATCTATATTGTTTGGCAACTATTTATTAATAATTATTAACTTTAAAAGGGTACTAGGCTGAAACCTGGTTTCAGGGTCCAAGGGATGAGCTGTTTATCTCCTGTCATCTCTCCATCATGCGTGGTCGCAGAGAACCTTCACTTTGCGCTCTGCTGAGGGACGGCCACCATGATGGACATTTCTGCTACTCAAAATCTGTGATACCCTGCATTCTTTATTTATTTGTTATTGTTATTGTTGCCATTTATATAGTTTATATTTTTTTATTTAATTTTAAGTTAGTTTTAGATATTATTTAGTTATTTCTTGGATTTCATTAGGAGCCCGCCCTTAGCCGAAGGATACCGGGTGGAATTGGCATTTCTTGTTTCAAATTATGGCGTGTCTAATTTTTTGTATGCAGGTGCACCTGACAAGAATTGTTCGAGGTATATACTACTGCAGGCACTTTTTATTTTTTTTTATTTATATATATATATATATATATATATATATATACTTAATTATATTGACTGGATAGGCCTGTGTTTTCGTAGTAAATGAACCTGAGTATACTGACCACGGTGTTTTTTTTTTTTTTTTTTTTTTACCTAGTTTAATTTTGATCCGGCATCCCGTTCGCCACCATGGGCGCGCGTTTCCCTGTTGGTTTGCTGTGGGTGTGCGAGCGGCGATGTATGGTTTCAGATTGGATAATGTTCCCACTTCAGAGAATTCCTTATCCTTAACTCTCTCACGGATTCGAGCAAAAGTAATATTAAGTAATTCTTTGTGATTGATGCATTATTTATGAGCAACCACTGGAAATAAATCTTCTTTTAAAGAATAGAGGAATTCACAGCAAACCATTGTAATTTGCTATTATTATCGGTTTATTGAAATATGATCTTTTTTTAAGATACTTATTCATGTTTCTTGCATGGTAGAATCCTATTTATTATTCCTCGCGAAATGTAATAGCGTATTTAATATTTTATATCTTTTAATTTACATTTGGGTATTTCCAGCTCAGCTACCTTCAGCAACTACATGAATATTTACAGAGTTATTAGACTTACAAATACCCGAAACTTGCAAACCACTACGACTTCAAGTTCGCCCATCTAAAATGTTATGAATTCTGTAATAGAAATAATTAGGATTTTTGTAAACTATAAAGATTTGTATTGAAATATTGTTACATAGCTATATAATATAAATTGGTCCTCTGCTAATGTATTATAACTTTACTTAAAAATCATTTTAAATTGTAGATATAGATAATTTATATAAATTGAAATGGTTTGGAAATATTTTTTACTTTTTAAGTGTTTTTATAAATATAACTTCAATTAGAATACCAATCAAAGCAATAGTTGTACATTTATTTCGTGAGGTCTTTTTATTAAAATAGTCTTATGAAGGCTTACAAGTCCTTACTGTCAAATGACCTCACAAAATTAAAGTAGAATTGTTAAATTTTTAATCTGAATTAAGTGATTTTATATGTATAAGGTAAGTATAACTGTTTTACTAAATAGAAAGCACGTACCTAAGATTTGTCTGTAGAAATATTGATTACTGAAGCTGTTTGGCATACAAACAAACCTATAATCATAGGAAAATATTAGATATAATCATCATACACGGGTATTGCAGTAGTAACTCGTGAGGACTCAATGCTGACCTCGAGATTAAAACACTTGTATTTACGAATTAACGTTAAAGAAGTTGATTGATATCTTATTTTACCACGATTTGTTTGGATTAAGAACACAACCAATGGACTTACGATTAAAGACCTCTATCAGTGGATGGTTAATCAGGACCGGCTCGAGTAGCCGCTACTCTCGAGGTTGCTTGACTCGGTTGTCTTGGGATACCGACGTGCCCTCTGTACTTCACCAGGCCAGTGACACGAACTGAAACAGTAAAACATTGGGTTATCTTGAAGAAGCTTATGGTGGTGTAAAATGTCTATTATTTTCCCACAAGGTATGTTACAATCCAAAATTTTAAAATCCATTAGTTTCTTACAGAATATAACGTCAGTACTTGTTTTTATCAATTACGTTATTAATATTATAATTTCAAGATTGTATTTTTCTTAGAAATGTTAAAGTGGAATAAAATATATGTTAATGACTTATTAATAATATAAAGTGAATGAAGTAAAAGAGGATTTTAAGATTTCTCAAATAATCATAGGCTAATTAATATAAATAATCCAACAATGGAATAACGAAGAGTGTTTCACAGAAATGGGCAGACCTTTTATTTTTCTTCCAAAACCAATACAGTTTTTACTCAACAAAGAGGAATTTATGTACAAGTAACAAGTATCTAGGACCTTTCAATCTGGAATAAATTTTAGTGAATAGACCAATTTATGTTATCAATACAATATAACTACATAATTCTGGTGCAAAGATCGATATAGCTCTCAATTTTGAACAAAGAATTCTTTAACAAATTAAACATTATTGTAGTTTTTTTTAAAATACAGTTTTTCTTACGATGTGTCAAATATGTGTAGAATATATTAATAACATTCATATTTTCTTCCACGCTTTTTATTGTTTAGCTATCAAACAAATCTTGATTTCCATGGTGATATCCTTTATAATCATTAACATAATATTCTAAGTGTTGTTAAATAAATTGAAATCCCCTTCGTTTATCGTAGTTATAAACATTTCGACTCTATATTTATATATGTAATTCAAAAATGTATCTTAAAATATATATATATATATATATATATATATATATATATGGATAAATATCTGATAATTACTAATTGTTATGTCTGTTTTAATAGAGGCCTAACTATTGATAAAAGATGTCTCGTTTGTAAAAATTGTGTTTTAATATTGTATGTAAACCCAGGCCCAACAAAATTAGAAATAAGTAAACGCATTTGAACAATATTTTTACAACACCACAATATGGACACAAGAATAATTTTCTTTTTCAAAATTCTGTTCACAAATACGAAAATGTCAATAATTATTTAATAATACATAACTTTTTTGTATAAATAAGTATGTTTGATGCGAGAGGATTTTACCTTTTATTTTATTCATGAATTTATGATTTTTTTATGATTTTAAGCATGAAATATGTGATTATTTATACAATAATTATATAATAATGTTCTACAATTAGGATTTTTGCAATAGTTTAAATTTTATAGATTTTACATTTTTTACATGACTTTATTTAGTTTTAACAGAACGTTTATTCTTTTTAGAAAGATTGTAATGATTCAAACATAATTTATATGCATTCTGGACAGTATTTTTTATTTTTTCAAATATTCATGATATTGTGTTAGAGTAATTTAATAATTTACTTCAATATTTGTTTTAATTTTTCAATCAATTTATTTTAAACATATAAGGTAAAAACATCCTCAAAAGTTTAAGACTTTTAATATATATATACAAGGTGTTCAAAAAAGTCCCGGGTCGGTTAAATATTTTTCAAAGTATTTAAAATAGAGCTACAAAACCTTACACAAAGTTACTGGTCATACAAATCTAATTTATCACATATTCAGTGATCCGTTACTCCCTCAGGGGGGCGGCCCGCTAGGAGTCAGAAGAAAATCTTAAATTTAAGCATTGGTTGATATATCAAATTAAAGGTCTTTATTAGTAGAGTACATAGCCGCAAACCCGACCTCAAACGGATAACCGAGTCAAAAATGACAGCCGTTCAAAGATGGCAAGAGTTTAGGTCCAAAAAGTCCCGGGTCGGTTAAATATTTTTCAAAATATTTAAAATAGAGCTACAAAACCTTACACAAAGTTACTGGACATACATATTCAGTGATCCGCTACTTCCTCAGGGGGGCTGCCCACTAGGAGTCAGTAGAAAATCTTAAAGGAGATATAAATAAAAGTTCATTTTTCAAAACTGATTTATTTAACTTTATTAGGAAAACATTCACATCTGGGTATGTGTGGCTCTGTAATATATGGGCTTGGTGCCTCATGTATCTTGAGTTACATTTTGAAATCAGGTACGCAACCTATTTTCTGTACAAAAATTGCATAAATGCTGATGATACGTCTTTATTACTGATAGGTTCAGAAGTTGCTTGCTTCTTATCGATATCAAATAAGTAAAATACATTTAATAAATAAAATAATTGAAGTAAAGTTCACCTTGGAAGCCTTCGATTTAAAACTCACATAAGCTTCTATCTTCCCATATTGAGTAACATAATTTTGGTTATACAATCTAAATCTTTAGATTTAGTAGGTTGAACATGTTTCGTGGTAGAAAGATGTATCCTAGCCCTATATCATTTTCAATTTTTACTTGTGTGTCTTCAATATATACCAACGCTCGGCTTCTTGTGATATACCAATTTTAAACATATTTAAACATATTTGAATACTGATCTTTTTGTATGTTATATACTTGGTTGGTTTATGCCTTGTTGGATCCGGACTTTTTGGAAATAAGTGAAGTGATGCAAACTTAACTAACATTTCCAACCTATAGCAATCGGAGCATCTTAGCTTGCTTTGTCAACACGAAATTCTTTGGATATATGATATGATTTACCATCACGTAAAGAAACCCACACGAACTCTGAATCCTAATTCATTATAGTTGATTCGATACTTTGAAACAGGCCTGTGCTTTGGGTTTGAAATATCGAACTTACAATGTGTGGTTTGGGACTTTTACATCTTTGGTTGGAACTAGATAAGTGAGAAACGTTGTTGATAACGGTTGTTTATGAGGCTGGAGGATGATCTTGGGCAATGAGCTTAGAGTTGAGTTTGATACTTCCAAGGGTATAGCTTTGAATTTAGAAATTTCAGATTGTAACAATTGCTCACGGATAGAATTGTTTTGATTCCACGTATGAATTGCTTCCAAAGAAAAATTTCTGCTGTTGATCGCAGGTAGTTTTGAAGTCACAGTTTTTACGTTACTTCTTAGATTGGTTACACATTCTGAAATCGATTGCTGATCGTTGTCATAGATTGATCGAAACTGGTGTTGAGAGACAAGATTATATGTCTTTGGTTCCAGATGTTCTGTTAGAAGTTTTATTATTTCATCATAGGGTAGTTCATTAGGTTACTTAGGCGAAGAGGCTAAACTATGTTGAAATTACAAAGATCTTTTGAATTTGAAGTAGTTTAGAACAGTATTCTTTATTTGAACTTACTTTTTTTCATTTGTTTGTAGTTTTGAAAGCGTTGTTTTTAATTTGAAAAACATTCATTTTTAGTATGAAAATTATCAAAATGTGGGATATAAGCTATAGTCTGTTTAGTTTCTGATTCATCAGTTTTGGCTTGATTTCGTTTGTTGATGAGTTTGAAAGCTTACTTTTTACAATATTGATCGCTTGTCGCATTTCCAAAAACTGATTGAATTTTTCTGGATCCATATTTAGTTTGATTTTATATAAGGTTTTAGACGCAAAGATTAAGTTGATGTTGGTGGGCTGATAAATAATTGATTATTACCTACTTCTGTCGATGTTCTGGGTGATTTCTTGTTTCCTCGTCTCCAAATAACTTGTATGGTACAATTGTATATGTATTGAGTTTGAGGAGATATAAATAAAAGTTCTCTTTACATAACTGATTTATTTAACATTATTAAGAAATCAATAGATGACTTAGAATAATCATGGAAGAACTTAATAATAATTTATTTGTTGTATATATTTGGTTACACGTGTTTGTTTGTTTACATTGAGCCAACCTAAATGAGTAATAGTGCAATATTTTAAATATATGGTTGTGGCAGTATAGCTTTTACATTGATTTTCGAGTACTTTTAAATGTGGTCACTCAAATAAAATCCACAAGTATAATCTACATTAATATCAGATAGAGTACGAATGTCAAAGGGAAATATATAACTTTTATCACTAGATTATATCTAGCCGATTACACCTCTTAATATACAAAAAGACGTTTCAAATAATCCGAGAAATTATGAAACAATAATGCGGTACAATCCCCACTAATCACCTGATTAGAACAACTGACTGCAGTCATAGTCTGTTGTTTATTAATATTCATTTTTCTCTTTATTCTGTAATATATACTTTTCCAGCAAACTAAATAAATGTATTGTTTTCTAATATTGCAATTAAAGTTTAAATATTTGAATTAATTTTCATAATTACGCATATTTCTCAAATAACAAATCATTCATGATGATTGAATTCTATACGAGTGTTTAAAACAACATTAGAGCCACAAAATCAATAACATTCCAGAGTTGTAGTTTTTGAAACAATCCTAGGATTGTATTTAACAAGTTCCATATTTCAATGTACGATTTGTATGATAACTGCAACAACCACTGCCTTAATAACAAGTACAGTATCAGACTGTCGATGTACTACCTACCATTCCACCACAAATTACTGGCAATATTCTCAGTTATTGGGTTATGAATAATGGGATTAGTAACATTTCAATAATTCTAGAGATCTTTGCCGGTAGACTGTACGTCGAATCTGACATAAAAATATATTCTTTAATACTTAGATACAATTCCTTGTTTTCTATTAAATGTTTTCATATGGTTATATGAAATGACATCATTGAGTGCATTGGATCATGGAGTGCGAAAATGCCTCTGTAAAGAAGATAGTAGGAAAAACATTAAGAATACCCTACGGTATATTTTTAATACACTTATAATTATAAGTATATGTGCATGTTATAACTAAATTTTATAAACTATATTTATAAAATGGCAATGTACTATAATCATTACTATATTTTGACCAATTACAATGCGTATGAACTCTTATTTGAGTCTTTCATTCATTAATATTGGTTTAAAAGATGCTGATTAGCAAATAAGAAAACAAATTTATAAATTATATACACAAATATCTGTTGGTTCTTAAGAAGTCACATTTTGAATCAGTGAACACTGCATATATCATTGCTAAATTATTTGTTTGTAATAAAGACGACATAAGTAAAATCCCATTATAAATTTGAATAACTATGTAACACTAACGATGCCTTTGTATATATTTTTTTGTTCTTTTAGCATTATCATTTTAATTTTTTTTCTAGAAACAAGAACTACATAATAGTGTTTTCTTATGAAATAAGCACTTTAAATTTTACAAAAACTTGCATATTTAATATCGCATTATAATTTTTACCAAGCAGTCTAAAGTGATTGAGCTCTCTCTCTCTTTTTAATCAACCTTCGCTGCTTTACCCAAGCCTTGGGACCTTACTTTAAAAATACTTATACTTATAGCCATTAAGGCAAAAAAAATTATTTTAGTAAATTAAAATGTAACTTCAATCAACCTATTATTTATGTAGCATATTTTTCATTATATCATATATAATAATACATTACATCTTTATTAGGTGTAAAATAAAAATCCTCACATGAACAAAAACTTTACATCTTGTTTGGCACATATTTTGTAGTGCTATGGTGGTATTTTTATCCCTATTGAAAACTCCTTACGAAATATTATGTAAAACATTCTACATGAATATATTTTTTTTCTTATTCAAGCACACTTATATACTCCGTGCATTACTTTGGCACGTAACAGAAACATACAGCTTTTCTTTGAAGCAAAGAAAATGTAAGTTGCTTGTGTTTGTTACTTTCTGTAGGAAAGAAAATGCTATTCCTCGAGCCCCTCTTACCCTATAGAATACAGTTCATACAGGTATATTGAAAAACCGTCTTCCTTTACTTACCTATGCTTAGGAAGAAGTTGTAAAGAATTACGTTACTAACGTTTCTGATAAAAGTTAGTCAATGTCTGTCAAAAATCTAGTTCACGCCATTAGTACCTACACCCTATTTGCGTCCTGTACTCCAAAGAGACATTAAAATACCCAATCTAAACAAAATACATACTGTATTGCTTACTCACTGCGTAACCTTTATAAACATTAATGAACACTCTCCTATAAATTCTACGGTAAATGTAACTTGCTAATTCACGTTTTTTAATACTCTTGGTAAATAATGTGTATTTACACGATTAATGTTATTAGTTTTCAGCCGAACTAATCAAGTAAATAGTTGCCTGTATCAGATAATACCTTTTAACGGATTACTTATAACATCAATTACTAACTAGCGCACTTGATTTAATCGTATGTTCTCAGTTTATTGTACATAAAATACGTTTTTATGTTGATAATAATACTCTTCTATGTATCTGTTTTATGAAGATCCCTAAAAATTTACTTTCTTAAGGTTAGTGGTGAAGACAAAATATTAAAACATTAACATAATAATGTGTATCTAGAATAATTCATTACATATATTGTAATACATAGTAATACATACATATTAGAGATATTGATAATATAACCATATATTTATATTTAAACATTTTCCACGCGAGATAAAAAGTAAAAACTTACATATTTTTCAAGTATGACGTAGTGTGTGTATAAAAAAACTTAAGTTAATTGTAAATTAACTTAAGTTAATTAACCCCGACCATTAATTGTAAATTGTATGAAAACATTATGGTGCTAGCGGAGAAGATCCTTATATAGTTTTATTTTATTTGAGTAATTTTCATTTAGTTTAATAATGAATCACGAGGCAAACCTAAGACAATATAAACATGTAGAACGGACAACGTCTTCTACTTTAACGTCAATGCTTAAGCAACAATTAAATTATGATAAAGATTTACTGTTGGTTTGAGTTTAGATTATAAAACTTATCTTTTAATAATAACAGCAAGAGAACAACAGGAAAATAAAAAGTACTACTTTCCATTTATAATAAGGTTTAACTTAAATCACATAACAAGCTTTATGAATAAAATAAATTTACAAAAACTGTAATACTTGAAACACGGTTTTTTAAAAATTTCGATTTAAATCTATATAATTAGATAGTATAAAATTCTATTAGTACCTATTTTCTGTGTTACTCATTCACTTAAAAACTACTAGACCGAAAATGCTGAACATTTACATGATTATTCGTAGGATCCCTGGCTAACAGTTAGTCCTGTTCCTATTTTGTAAATCCCTCCAGGAAACGCCCCACTAGTCTCTACAGTTGCGAAAGTCCCATCTTGGTCTCTAATGTTCCATTAAAACAAACAAAATATTATTAATTGAAACAGCCTGTTAAATTTAATCAAGTGGTGTGTGTAAACAATGCGTTATGAATGAGTCACTGTGAGATTATAAAAAATAGTTTCATTAAATAACCTAGTTATTTCTTGTATACTCTTTATTCTTTTTTAACGTATTAGGTATTACTGTTTTTATTTATTGGCTCGTGTGTTCCCTGTACCGAGTATGTATTGTCTCATACTTGGGGATGGCTGCTACAGGAGCATTCTGCAGGGTTATAGAAGGACTTCCTGGATACCCTCAACGCTGTAGACTATTCCCGTTCCCTAAGGCGTCTGGCACGCACCCTGTGGGCTGAAAAGACGGTACACACCAACCCCTTGTTGGTAGGTAAGGTCTGATTTATATTCCTCGGGATAACGTCGAAGTCTTTGAGACGCAATGGAACAGCAATTTTCACCAAACGGCAAGACCCAGCCCACAATAACCACGTTCACCTGTGACTGAAAGCTGTTGATGAAAATGTCGGCGAACATCCTCCCATCACTTCTACTGAGGTTGCCACCTCTATGTCTAGGCTACGTTCTCAGAAAACTGCTGGCCCTGATATTATTAGTTTTGTAGCCCTTAAACGTCTCCCCGAATGGGCGTTGCATTGGGTCAATGGGATCAATGAACTCCTGTGTCTCTCTAGGACACTTTCCAACACCCTGGAAGCCATCTAAGCTTGTCTTTGTACACAGATCTTGCAGGGACCTGGCGCAACCTGAGAACTGCCCTCAATAAGGTTTTTAAAAACGGTTTATATTAGCCAGGTTTCTAGATTTACAAGATTTCTACTATCAGATACGCGGTGATCAGTTCGACTTTCGTCGGGGACACTACCCTCAAATTGCCAAGGGTTTTCACTACCTTTTTCACCACTGCAGTTAGCCTGGATGTTTGTAAGGCTTTTGACAGGGTGATGCTCGATGTCTCCTATACACGTTGGCTTGCCGTGCCCTGCCGCGTCAGTTGTTCCGTCTGCTTCTCTCCTTCCTAACTTGACGCCGCTTCTAGGTCTCTGATGGGACGACCACTAGCAGATCCGTACGAGCAGTGACTGCTGGTGTGCTACAGCGATCAGTTTTTAAGCCGATCCTCTTTCTGTGGTTCTCAATATCCAGGCTGAAGACTCCGATGGATTTACATCGAAAAGGTACCTCAGGATGGTACTGACCAGGCGGCTCTCGACAAAGGTTAATGCAACCTGGAGGATCCAGATTACCCGGATACTTTATACCTCTTACTTCGCTTCTTCCTCGCTTATCGCCTCCACAAGGCTGTTCTTCTACAACTCTATCATACGGCCATCCATCACCTAAACCGCCATCACATGCAACTCGCTGGTCGCTACCCTCAGGAAAATATCGAATCGTTTCCAATCTGGAACCCCTTGGTTTGCTCTGAATACTATCAAGATGGGCACCGTAAGGGTTCTGCTCCACTGTAAAACGTACGACATTCCAGGGAATTGCTGGATGACCCGCTCTATGCGCTTCACTTCAGCACTGTACCATTCTCCTCCAGCACTAAAGTTTATGCTGTAATGCACTGATATGTTGCTCTCCAGCAGTTACTGGACATTTGTTTAATAAGCTGCCTTGTAATTTTCTAACAATAACTCATATTAGTAAATAACAATAATTTATAAACCTTTGGTATAACTAGATGTCTAATTTCATTTCATAGAAATTAATATTGAGTTAAAATAAACTAAAATTATACTTATAAATTGTTTATAAGTTATATTTATCACAATTCAACCATGTTATGGTTTGTTCAAATGAGTGGGAAAGCAAATCTTTTTTAAAGAAAATTAATCTTAATTTTGGCAGTTTTCTATTTTTAAGAGCTTACTGTTATCATTACTGAGAGATCCCATGTAACATAAAATCCTTTCTTAATCATCCCTTGTGCTCTACCCACGCCCTGGCGCCTTACTTTTATAGGATATCTCCTAGTTGTTAGTTCTGCTGAGTCTGTAATTAAACAAAGTGTGCGTTTCTCCAACGTTCTTGTAGCGTTATCCTTAACATTTATTTATTTGAAATTTTATTCAAAAAGGAATTTTTGTAGTTGTGAGTCTTCTTTCAATTTTGTTTAATTGAGTCCTTCCCTTTAATCAATTTGTTAAAAATACTCTCTGCGATTCTCAGATAGCGAGTGTCTGTAATTCTGGGCAAATTTTCTGCAAGCGTTAACGTAAAATTGATTTTGAAATGTAACAATCTAATTCACTCAGACATTTCTGTTGTGCCTAGGCATAACAAACCGAACAAAGGAGCCAATTACGAAACGAAGATAAGCCCTTTTATTTCCGAACGAGGGAATGTCTGTTCAATATTTTCCATTTACTCAATTTTCAATAGATCCGAAACGTGTTTGTAGACTGTGTTATATTTATTACACATTACATCGAAATATAATTACATTAAATGATCATTTTCCAGCTTTCATTTTTAATATTAGTTAAAATTTATTAAATATCTCTACTCTTCATTTTATCAGATCTTATCATTTTATAAATATTGTTGTACTTAAAACAGAGCAATAATTGCTAGAATGGTTGTTTCAAATAATGTGTCTCTAATCATTTATGATATAAAATATTAAAGTAGAAAAATTATATATAAAAATAGCTGGTTTTTTTTACAAAACCAGTGCATGTGAATAGCTTACAAGTACATTTTAAGTATAAAGCGTGATTAACTAAAAATGTAAACACTACCGAATATAATGCAATTTTATATTATACATTTTAAATTATAAAAATGGAGAATCTCTAATAAATATATCACATACAGAGACTACTCTCAATTTTATATAAGGAAGGTTGTGTATGATTTATCAAGCATTGGATTGGAAGAGTATAACAATTATGAATAAAATTTAAAACATTGACAATTTTATTTCATCTAGTATAAAAGCGATATAGAATAAACATGCTCCTATAGCGTCAAAGAGATTGATTATAAGTAAAGCTCCTTGGAGGAGTGAGGAAATATCAGATCAATCAGAAAACTGCAGACAGATAATAACTGTAGAGTTTAACATACTTTAGAAATAAGCTAAATGAACTGATAATAAAAAACCAAGTAAATTTTTTAAATATTGATGTGATGTTAAGACTCAAAGAAGTATTAGGGATATAAGTGGTGTAGTAGGTAAAAAAGATAGTACATTGAATGAGGAGATATTAGAAATTAATAATATAAATATATATCTTTCTTGAATCGGATCCAACAATAATGTAGAGATTCTTGGGTTATTCCAAAATGAATGAGCTGACGTCGATTGTACTGTTACAATCTGTAGTGACATTTCCATTGACATGATAAAAGGGTAAATCCACATGCGTTTACTCATTTGATAAATTAAACCTTTACATACGCAGAACTTAAAAATTCTGCATATAGTATAGCCCTACTACTACCAAAGAATCAAAATCCGTTTAGTTTCGATCAGCTTCGGCCCATTCTGATGGTAATAGAAAGAGTGACTTTACAGCTGATAATAAATTACATGGGTACTTAATGAATCTTCAAGCAGGGCTCAGACGAAACCACAGCACACGTACTGATCTGGTTTATATGTGTGGTTATCTGTTTTAGATGCAAGAGACAAGGGCCTATGTAGCACAGTGGTTATGCTAGAATATTATCAACCATAATATGCAACTGGAGAAGTTTTACTATTTTGAATTTGGCGAGGACGACGTTAGCTGGATTAAGACCTATCTTGAGAGCAGGTGGCATATCACAAAAACGAATACAGCCCGTCAAGAACCAAAAGAATGTAAGAGGTGTGCATCACGGAAGCTGTTTTGGGCCGATCCTTATCAGTCTGTACACAGGTGATATTACTGAATCAATAATTCCACGATACACTCATATACTGATCATTTACAGCTACATATCTCCTACAGTCTTGGCTCATTGCGTGTTCTCATTTCTGAAATCAATGGCGATCTTAATAGCATAAAGAAAAGGTCGATCAGCCTTAGCCCCCCTCTTGATGTGAATGAGTGGACGAGACTTTATGTAGCAACACCGCACAACTATCATGGGGTGTCCGGTGCAAGTCATCCTCGGAAGTGAAAGACTAGTTCTTTGTGACACTATGAAGAAGCTTCGAGCATTACTGGACATCAATCCGAAATTTGTTGGTCATGTCACTTATGCTTGCTTGGGAGCTTGTCAGGTGAAAGGACTACACTGATACCTTGATCCATGAGGTGGCTAAGCTGCAAATTGTAACCCCTATTATTCTGACAGTGATTTCTTCTTGTTCTTAAATTAAGAATATTATCTGGTTAATCAAAACAAAGAATACCACTGCGGCATTTGATAAATATATACTAGAGATGTATTGTACTTTCTACGGATTTATATAAGCCAAGCAGTTCAATGTCTATAAGATTCAACAAGCTAAGTTCATTTGAACTTCAACAGTTTCTACCTAAGTCTTGAATCTGTTGAGTTTTTCATATTTCCCACAAAAAAGTTTGATGTTGAAATACATAGTAATTGTAATATGCAAAAACAAAACAAAATTTATTGTTTACATATTGTTTGTTCTGGTAAAGATTGTATAACTGATTGTTACTTATTAAAAGCATTTGTAACATTAACTATTAGAATTCCTTTAAAGAAATTCCGATATGAAAATATAATAATATGTAATAACCTGTGGTTTCCAAAACAATTCAAGTAAATTATTATTCAATTTTATTCTCTTAAAAAAATTACAATACTATTATTATTACTCGTAATGAAATACCACAAACCGTTAAAGTCCAATATGTTGAATGCATTCAATAACCAGAGACGACCACAGCCACCAGAAGTTTTAAACTCGTTGGAATCCACAGATTTTACAATGTATTCGGTATTAATATCTGCAGTAATAATTTCAATCATTACCTTAAAACTGAATAATATATTACGCTAGTCAGGTGGTAAAGCACACAGTTCCTTTTTGTTTGATCACACAAAGTTCCGTGTGTTTTATCAATAGATATAACAAATTTTTTACTAATTGGTTATTATTTTTATGACAACCCCCATTGTGTGGGGCCTAGAGAAGCTTGTATATTGTGTAACAGTAGTAGATTTCACAGCAGATTTTCACTGAAGTTTATTGGCAATGTATGTTTACAAGAAAGTTGATAGTGAAGCACTAAAACCAACAAAAACTTTTTAATCTTTAATTGAGATTTGTTCAAAAATCTGTATGAGCTATAACGGCGGTTTTTTATAAACCAAAACCTTTAGATTTTTGTTTAGATTAATCCTTGGAGTAAACACTATTTTTTATACATTAAGTAGTCTTCAATAGTATTAAATACGTGAAAGTATTATACAATCTTTAAAAGATTTATTAAACTATGCTTGTTTTATATTATTCCTTTTAGTTTTGTAACTATTTTCTTTATAATGATGACACATGGTTAAAAATTGCTAGAATTTTTAATTTATTACAGTCAAGCTCAATATTTGTGGTATAAATCCCACTTAAACATTGTAATCACTTTAGTTTTAGTTTGGAATAAAGGTAACTTCGTTTGGTGCTGTAAAATTTTAATAATGAAGAGAAGTTTCATTAGACGGTCCAAATTTGCAAAAAAAGCTATTTGAAAAGCACGTTTTTAAAACTAAAAGTGCCGGGATTAGTTCAGTACTAATCTTCCATGGTACTTTTGTAGATTTTGAAAGTCCTGTGCACCAGGATAACAAACATTTTGTTTTAAATGATCCGTCTCAAGAGTACTTTAAATGAGGTACCAAACGCCTAATCTTTGTATTTAGAAAATTCCCAAAAACAAACATCAAATTCCAAAAGTATCCAATAAAAATTTTTTGTGGGCTTATTTTATTTTATAGAATTTTTTTTGCAGCAAAATAGCGGGTGGAGTTGGAGCAGAGTTTTATATTCACTTGTTATATCGCTACGTTCAGTGGCAGAGGTGGTTTGATTCACTTATATAAGCTATTATCAATCGCAGAGCAAAATAAAATGTTTTTAAATTATCATGTTTAAATAAAAAATATTAGTTTTTTCGTGTTTTTATATCTCGTAGAAAAATTTACAGATAGCGGCCCTATACAGTTTTTAGTAGTATAAAACAATACGAAAATAAATGTCAACACCATAATAGCTGTAACTTTTATTAAATCCAAAACTAATTTTAGTCCAGACAGAATATTTACAGCTTGGTCGAGTTCATACCACATATTATTTTGTACATATAGTCCGTGTTAAACTATAAAATGTTTCAAGATGGCGGTTTTAGAATTTCTTTCAAAACTGTAACTCAACTATTTTTCATTATGGACACAAAATTACGAGTGTTTTAAAACTGTTACATTTTTTAAATTTGTATTCTTACACATATTTTAAGATAATGAGGCTTGAATATGGAACTCGTTCAAAGTCTGAAAAAGAAATGGATATAGCTCAGTTATTATACATCTTAGAGCAAAGTAACAAGTTTTTTGAAATTCACGGTAACGTGTAATAATTTTCAGAGAAAACTTAAAATCGGTCTTATGCAAATTAAAATGTTAATATTTATCTATAGTTTGATATGTCGAGATGGTATTCACATGTAAAAACTGCCCTACTTACCACTATGCCGGAAGAGATTTTCGTAACTAAGTTTAGTTTTACGGTTTCATAGGAATTCGCTTCGCAATAAAATAATTTATTATTATTAAGGACATGGTTTACGGATATTAATTTTCGAAATCGTTTTTGCTTGTAAAAATGTAAATTTTATATTTCTGGAACTTTGACAAAACTAAATGTTTAATGATACTTGAAACGAATTGTATCATGTTAATTGATAGTTGTAGACCTTTTCTAAAGGTTCACAATTCTTTTCAAAATTGGCAGAAGAATTTTAAAAGTGTGGTGAAATAAGTAGAATTGTGGAACCATTTGTTACTCTAAACGTAATTGATTTCGTTAATTTCTAATGGATTAGGATTTTTTTTAATGCAAATTTTCCTATCTATGTATGAGGATTTTATATTAAGTTTATAGGTGATAAAAACACAATTCCTGAATGATTTATTACATTTTACATTATTGATCATAAATCTTCAAGCCAATTTGAATTTAAAATAACAGCATCCCAAAAAATATTATGTTTAGTTTTCTGGATTGGCATTGTACGGAACAAAAAGGAATTTGTGGAACAACTTTTTCATTAGATATTTATTGCATATATTTATAGAAATTATTCAATCCTAAATTTCCTAGAATTTGTTTTTAGGTTTTCAAACAAATTGACATATTCAGAAAATTTTTTTGAAATTTGATAAATAAAAACAATAATACAGTAAAATTGAATGGTTTTTTAATAATATGAATCACGCAATTTAAACATTTCCGTTAAGAATTACGTATCAGAGAAATCAATATTTTAAGAAAGTTTACTGTGCAAATATAGAAATTTATTACAATCCAAAAGAACTTATAGATCATGGAAGAATGTATAATATTAATTCAGCTAAATGTTTTGAAATTGTTTGTGGTTTAAAGTATTATGTAATTATCACTATATATTTTAATAATTCTGTAAAATAATTAAGGATGAAGTGTTAAAAAATTATGGTAGAGAAATTCAATAAGTGTTTTAATCTTTATATTTATATACCGGTTAATCTTAATTTATTACGGTTTGTAATAATATTAATAATGGTGACAGGATTATAAAATTGATTAAAAAAAAAACTAAAAAAATGTAGCTCATATTATTGTAAATATATTTAAGGTTTGAGCCAAAAGTAATGATTTTATTAAATTCTTCACTTTTTATTGTTCATATATACCAAGTTTCATAAAAAAAACTAATAATATACAAGATATAATAGTTTTAAGATAAATGGTTGTTAGTTTTATGATGGCAGTGGATTTCAGTTTTTTATTTCCATCAAATGTTTACTAATAATCGTTAATTTTTTAGGTTTCAGATTTTACCAAGAAATTGTTTTATTTTCTATGTAGATTAAGAAATATATTGTGATTTAACCCTTGTGAATAAGGTAATGGAAGGAGTTAAGTATGTTTTAATGTGTACCAAATTGTATACAAATCTGTCACGTAATTTTTAAAGAAAAAATTATTAAATAAGTACATGTATTCAAAGTACTCACTGAGTTCTAGTCTATGTTTGCTTATTTTTATTATACTATTGAAAGTCTGGAGGGTTCAGTGGTACAGTTTCCATCTTTAAAGCTCGAGGTTTTGAATTGAAATCTTAGGTTTCAAGCGCGCTTTTTATTGAAGACAGTTGCTATTGATTTGTTTAGTTGGAGACCATACACAGGAGGACATACTTGTATGGTAAATTACTGTATAATAAGCCGAGTAGTGAAAACTGTGGTTGGTACACCATTTGCCGAAACTATCCCAGTCCCTAAATTACTTAATACCACAATTATTGTCATTCAACTTAACATTCACTACTTCAATCTCATTCATTCATTCAATTTAATTAATTCAACTTTAAACATACGAATTCCCCACACTATTTCCTAAAAATTTCCCTCTACCAACCCCCAAAGAGTTCCGAATAATGCTCCTAACTATTAACATTGGACAGTTTTCAGTCAAAAGCATGGAAGAAATAGAATGTAATGAGAAAACTCAGATTGGAAACGTCACACTAACAACACTACACAAAATACACAATTATTCACTTTGCCCTCTGCTTAACAATAAATGACAAATAAATTATTCTAATAATTGAATCGTAAAAAGTTATGTAATGGTAGCACATTCACCCGGCAAGTGTGAGATCCGGGTTCGAGTCTCGGCGGGCCAAGTACTTTTTGTGATTCAATGTGTATTGAAATTAAATTCGGCTATTGCCATTTATATAAATTTAATTAATGTAAATAAAAGTCGTTTGACAGGTATTTGGTCTTCCGATTATATGTTAGTTTGGTTATTTAAGCGCATATGTGACAGATACGGAAAATTGCAAAATATTGAATCGTAACAAATAAGGGATTTGTGGTGTAATGGTAGCACATTAACCCGGAAAGTAAGATCCGGGTTTGAGTCCCGGTAGAGCAAGTACTTTTTGTGATTTTATGTTTATTAAAATTAAATATATATGTGTGTGTGTGTGTGTGTGTGTGTGTATATGTATACATATAGATATCCAAAATTATTAAATGTATATAAACATTGAATCACAAAAATACACACACACACACACACACACACACACACACACACACACACACACACACATAGTTTAAACATAAAATATTTAATAACTTCGTGGTTCATTTGTAGAAATAAAATAAAGAACTTTTTACTAAAACATTTGCAATCACATTCTTTAATTGTATTTCTCAAATAAAAGTATGAAGATTGTTAAATAATATGTTTAGAAATTATATTTTTATATTAAACACAGTTTTATAATAACTTGAGTTCTTAACAGAAAAGCGATGTTTGGGAATTTACATATTTAAATTATAAATAGAAAATAAATGCTATGAAAATAATAAATATAGAATTTTGAATTTATAAAAAGTTAAATATCTATTTGGCTTAACAATTATTGTAGAGTTAAGAGATTGTAACATTTATTTATCAAATATATTTTGATCATTTTACATGATCAAAGTATTGTATAAAAAATAAACTTTCATTTAATGGTTAATAAATACTAACAATAAAAAAGAATGGGTTGTAATTAAAATTATAGAACTGCTTTTTAAAATCTAGTTTTTTACAATTATTTTAAATGCAATTAGAATTAATAATTTTTATGTATTATTAGTTTTCTAGATAAAATTTTTCTTACTGTAGTTTATTTATATACTGTAGGTTATTATAAAACAGTACGAGTATATATTATACTCGTATGTGCCTTTTTGCCTTATTATAAAATTAAGGTCTTTGTAAGAAATACATATATTTAGTCCTAACTAAGAATACGAAAGTTTCTATATGAAAGGTCTTGGGGTACACATATGAGCTGTAAAAGCCTAAATCAGTACAGCATGTGTCACAGGATTGGATATCCTCTCTGCATATTTATGACTATGAAAAGTAATCTGTGTGTGATACGTCCTACGTCTGCCTGGAGCTGTAAACAGTAATGTAACACCAAGGACTTCGACACAATATTTATTCAGTGAAAAGCTTTCCTTTACGTGACCTCAAGTACAATTGAAACGGTTTTGTGACTGTGCGACCCCGTAAATTGTAATCGAGCTGCTGCAGACCTGTTCCCTCAACTTTTTATATTTTCACTCTAACATTTGGTATTGATTACTTTTTTTAATATTGCGTTCTTTCCCTTTACAGTTCTTATAAAATAGATATTTTTGTATGAAACTGAGGGCTGACCTAATGTTCCTTAACAGATTTAAAGTTTTAACGAATCATTTATAGTTAATCTTTTTACTGGCTATTTATATTCCAGATATCCAATACTTACACATTACTAGAGAGTCAT
Organism: Homalodisca vitripennis; assembly: GCF_021130785.1. Taxonomy (NCBI): domain Eukaryota; kingdom Metazoa; phylum Arthropoda; class Insecta; order Hemiptera; family Cicadellidae; genus Homalodisca; species Homalodisca vitripennis. Next base: position 78,171 of record NW_025777946.1, read on the forward strand.
ACAAAGACAAATTACGAGTCGTCATTTTGTGTAAACTTTCATTAAGTGAACTTATATACCAAATATAAATAAAACGATTCTAATGTACTTGCTATGCTATTGCGGTTTGCAGATGTAAACAATAAATGACATAAAAAATGTGAATTGTGTATTGAAAATCCGTTGTACCTTTTAAACATAAAGTGGTTTTTGAAACATTATAAATAAAACAAACTTACTAAAAAAAATTGAATATAATACTGAAAACAGGTATGTTTCATAAGACCTACGCTTTAATTTTGACTTTTAAGATACATACACAGTTTCCATTAGTGTACTACTGCATGCTCCGCCTGAAAACACATACTAACGTTCTGGAAATGTATTGCCTTTAAAACATTTTTATTTTATGAATTCTTTGAGAGAATAATCATTCATATTAATACTGTCTTTACGTGCCCAAGGAATAAAGTAATTTGAATATAATGACACTTCACCCTAGGACGCCTGTAATTTGATGCCAGTGTTTGACCTTAACACATACTGGCCTCACTAGGTCACATGAAATGAGAGATTGTTCACACAGTATGAACCAACATACTTTAGACTACTTGTAATAAAAACCACATTACAGGATGATGTCATGAGCTCTTAGGCTACTGAAATATTACAGACAAATTAATAATTAACTATAACTATGGAAAAATAAACAAAGTCAATCTCTTTAACCTTTTGGCTCCACCCTTTTAATTAACAGTTATAAGCTTGGAAAGCATGCCTCCAAAAATCATGTAAAATTTCCTAGTGATGACGTTTAATGTTTCAATGAACTCTACTATACCGATTTAATGAAGAGTTTACATAATTATAGTTCCGACATTTATGATTAAAAAAATAAAATTTAATTTGGCCTCCAATCAGATCCTCCAGAATTTGGCTTTTACAGTTCCAATATATTTTGTGAAATCAGATACCATAATTAAATAAACATACATTAATGCTGCGTTAAAGGTAATCACTTGTCACTGACATTGTAATTAATCAGAAGTAGGTGAATAAGTTAACCAACTTTAACACACGCATACACAAGAATCCGTGAGCATGAGTCTTGCGTTTATGTCTACTGCTCCATGATTTAAATCCGAATTAGCTTTGGCAATTTAGATAATGTATTTATATTGTTTAATCAAAAAATTAAGACATTGGTTCCTTAGTTCATGAAGATCTTGATCTGTGATAATAAAATTAATAAATAGAAATAACTTTTAGCTCAAATTTTAATATTTACGACCTATAAGCCTTTAAATTATTAAATATATTTCATAATGACATAATTGAATAATCTGTGTCTGTATATTTATTTATAAATATTTTTGTTCATTACGCAATATAATTTGCCTCGTTGCTAGTTAAATATTAATTTCATTTAAATGTTCGTAAACTTATTTGTAGTAATATACGATTTTGTATTCTTCATTGATTGGGTAGGTTTAGCTTATTATTTATAAAACCATCCATAAACATTGTTATGAAAATGAATTTTGTGACTTTATAATATAACATAGGTAAAATGGTTTTGCTAATATATTTCTGTAATGCGTGTAAATCTAGTTTAATTTTCTTTCTTAACAGGTTTATTTGAATGTATTCAAGTTTTTTAGATTTTATTTTTTATGCCAACCAAATTCTTCTATTAAACTATGTTGTTTCATGTTGTGCGCTTTTTAAAATCTAAATGTTTTTACGTCCTCTCATCTTACACTTTTTATTCTCAATCGCGTTGTTAAACTTAAACTCAATTAGTGGAAACGGGCCTTCCACTTATATTTATCTAGCCCATGGCTTCGCACGCCGATCTAATTTAAAGAACAGTCTTTTGGATCCCTGAAGTCAGAGATTGAAACTGTTTTAATATAGGACACATGAATCATTCCGTAAAATAATTCTATTCCCACTAAAATCCTATTACATGTTATTGAATAGCCTCAATGATTTCAGTACACTTGCAGTATTTTAGACGAGTATGTGCAGAATCCCAAAAATGAAGTCATTAGCTGTGCACTTAACGCACTGGTATAATAAGTGATGTTGATTTATATGGTTTAGAAACGGACTTAGGCTTATTTTATGTACTTATTATGTCAGTATATATGATTATAGGATTAAGATTGCCTTGTTTCACTGATGAAGTAAATATACATACGTATATAAACAGATCTAAAACCCTACTTCGGTAATAAAGCGTCTACTTTCAGCCATAGAAAATTAATTCTAGTCTATATAAGGTATGCCCGATGTTCCAGTTGAGTTTGCTTTGTTGCCCTGATTAAAAATTTTTTTCTGAGAACCCTACTTTGGAGAAAAATAACTAAGGGGGGGGTTTTTAACAGTTTTTTAAGTCGGTATTAATAGTTACAGTAGATAGTAACTTTGTCTTTGATATCTACATTTTAGTACTCGGCAAGCACTTCATATGGTACCTAATGTAATAATAATATTCTTTATTAACAAAAACTATAGTTATAAATCAAATCTTTATATTTTTAATTACACTGTTGTTTTGAATTTGATACACAATCGGCTCCCCTAGGCTTAGCCTGTCTAGGGTAACTTTCATAAGATTACACGTAAAGACGAAAATAATGCTAACTGTATTACAATATTGTATACTAATTTACACAAATGAAAATTAATGCTAACGAATTTTTATTTACCAAAATTTTCCATCATCCTACACAAAGTATTGACATCCACACACCTACATACAATATCGATACACATTTAGATTTATATCTAACCTCATTAACATACATTATCATCATATCTAGTCATTCTAATACATACTTGCGTATATATATATATATATATATATATATATATATATATATATATATATATATATATATATATATAAAAGGACGTGCATATATACACTTACACATTGACACAAATAAAAAAGCTTATAGAGTACCAAAGTGAGATACAATGTTACTAAATTCCTCGTAATTAAATGCAAAAATGTTTTTTAAATAAATATATTTGTACTAAAACTTTATTGTGGCCTACGGCGATTCTAGAAAAGGTTGACAATGCTATCTAGTGTTGTTACTATCAAGCTTACTCTGTGCTTTTAAGACTATACAGTGAACCAAATTTAAAAGTTGAATAGCATTAATTTAATATATGATAGCTTCGTTATATAATACAATGTTTATATAGGAAAATTAATTATATTTAAAGGCTATTTCCACTAAAAACATGGAATTGCACTAATGAACTTTATATGGACATTTTCCCAAGAGTAGAGGCTAGTAGGGCGGAGCCCTGATTTCGAGGAGTAAAATTCTTCCTTATTGCGTCTCCAAGGCAAAATGTAGGCGAGAAGGCGATCAGTATTGATTCGCAGTAGTTTTGCCACCACCGCTCACATCTCAGCATCCGGTAGCCTACTGCTCTGCAGAAGTCCACCAGAGTTAGTTCCAAAATACAGCTGCAGTGCATTAACAACATACATAGAACAAAATACGTACAAAATCAGTCGTATTTCACATAGTGACTGTCTGGATATAACGTAAACAAACAAAAATACCATTACTAGGGCACAAAATAAAATATCCTACATATTGACGGTGGGGGTTATTATAAGAAAACAATGGTTGTAGAGTATACCAATAATAGAATATAAAATAACAGTTTGTGAATACTAAAATTAGGCTACATGCTAAAGTTATTGTATAATCGATTTGCATTG